>NC_039367.1:15080420-15098319 GCF_003573695.1 Papaver somniferum | reverse complement strand
AAAAAAAAAAAAAACGGAAAAAGAAAAAGAAAAGAAAAAAAAATAATAGAAACGAAAAAAAAATCCATTTGTATTATTTTGGTTTGTTTAGTTTATTTTTGCCTTTGTATTTATTTAATAAAGCAAATGGACAAGAAAAATCCATAATGAAGTTTCAATCAACAAGGAATTGAAGGCAAAGAGTGTCGAAGTTTTACGAAGTTCAAGAGTTTATCATCAATAATTGAAGACCGAAGACGAAGACCAAGATGGAGAAGACGAGCTGAAGACTACGTTTCTATTGGATGTTGTGAGAGTAGTGCTTTCATCATTGCAATCAGATGTGAAGGTGGTAAGTACTCTCATCCTCTATTTTTAATAATAATGGTTGATTTCCTTTCTTAGAGATCATCAGAAATATTCTTGTTTTTCCACGATTTTGTGGAGTCTCCAGAAATTATTCGGAAGGTTTTCTTACCACCATTCAAGTGTGTAGGATTCTCTCTTCATTCCTACCTACACACATGTGAGACCCATAAAAAAGCCGTTTTTTTTAGTGCAATTATCATAAAATCCTATTATGTGAGGCAGAAGTCGAGGCGAAATGCTTATTGATCGCTCTCAAACACGCATTCTCTCATTATGGTGTGATTATTTCTCACTCAAGATTTAAGAATGAATATGTTCTTTGATATTTCTAACTTCTTATTACTAGCATGCAGAAAATCTATGTCCTCATAGCTCTTTGGATGCTTGGGAAGCTGGAACGCTTTAAAGTTGGAGTAGGTTTTGTGGGTATACCTCTCGTAAGCCCTCACGAGACTATAACTCATCCACTAGGGACACCTAGGGGTTTAAAGGCTTGTTATTTATGCTAAAAGTGACCGTAGGCTCGACGAGACAGAGTTGTATGTATGTTTTAAAAAAAATTTGTTTGATTTGCTCGAGAACTAGCAAAGTCTAAGTGTGGGGGAATTTGATAGGTGTCTAAAACACCTAATTTTATATCTAGTATTTATGCTTTCTTTGCTATGTTTCTTGTAAATTATGTATCTTATGTTTGCTTTTGAGTATTTAGGTACTTGGGAGTCATTCAGAGCAAAAGAAGGAATAAAGCACTCTTTTGGAGCATAAGGGCAGAATCGTCAATTCACAGGCGAGTGGTGGCTGGAGCTAGCCAAGGTTATGCGGCGAAGAAGGGGAAAAAATGAACTGTCAGTTTCCCATAACTGACAGGCCAAACAATTTGAGGTTGTACCCCTTATCTATGTTACATGGGTGGATATATAGGGTAGCCATATGGGTAACCCTTATCTCAGGTGCTGGGGTGGCTATATCCACAACATTTCTTACACAACCCTAGAAGTTAGAGAAAATCATTTCTCATCATTTATTTCTCCTCCTCCCTGTATGAACCCGAGAGAAAGCATCTCCATTAGGGAAAATCAGAGAAACTCAGTGCGATTGAGAAGAAATTGGTGATGTTGTCGTGTTGAATCAGCAAGAAGAAAGGTGTAATCGAATTGCAGAATAGTATTGATGAGATGTTGGTGAATCGGGAAGAAATCGAGTTGAAGAAAATTAGGGTTTTGTTGTTGCTCTCTGAGTTCAAATGAGAAGATAAATTGCAGATGGGTTTTTCTCATTCTGAAGATTCAACAACAGCAGATGAATTGAAGTTGTTGTTGATTGCAGACTTAGATGTATGACAGGTTAGGGTTCTCCTGGTGGTGATTGACAGTGAAGATGGTGGTCGACTTTGGGTATGAATTGGTTTTGATTGAGAAGGTGAGTTAGGGTTCTGTGGTGTTTGAAGAATGGAAAGTGGTTCAGATTGAGAAGACATGGGGTATGTTGTAGCAGAGAAGAACGAAATTTCAGATCGAATTAGAACTGTTGTTGGTGGAGGAAATGGTTCAGGAGGTGTTGATTAGGGTTGCTGAGGTTGAAGTGGTGCAGCTACTGGGTTTGAACTGCAGGTGGTGGTGATGTTGGCCAAGAGCAGAGTGATAAGGCTTGAATTGGTGGTTAGTGCTCAGCAGCTGAGAAGGAGCAGATGGAGAATTTTAGGCTGCAGTTGATATGTGCTGGGATGGCTCAAGTTTCTGGAGCTGAACTTGGTATTGCAGGTACCAGCAATATGAGCTACTACAGATGGTGGTGCAGTAGATGAATTGTATTTAAGTTGAGCTGCAACTAATGGTGAACTAGTGTTGCTGCAATGGTTGCAAATGCAAATGCTGCTGATGCTGTTGTTGTTACAGGGTGAGTTGTTGTTGGTGTTTCTGCTAAGGTGTTGAGTTACTGAAGTTGCAACTGTGTTTGTTATGGAGGCAATGAGCTATAGAGAATGCAATGGTCATGGTGCAGTGACTTTGAGTTATGTCCTGAGCTAGTCAGTGCTGAACAAAGTGTAGGTGAGATGCTGATGCTGCTACTCATTGCAGGTGTTGGTCAGTTGGCAAATATGGCTAGAATGGAAGATTGCAAGGCTGAGATGTTGTTACTACAGATGAATAGCCTGAACTGGAACTTGAGATGAATCTGGGGAAGAATTGAGTTGCATTGTGAATGGTGGACTGAGTGTGCAGTTGCAGATGCAGTTTTGTGTTGATGCTACACTGAGGCTAGAGCTGAAATAGGGTTACAGTGATGTTGCAACTGAAGCTGAGGAAAGACTGAGTTGTGGTGAGTGCTATGAATCTGTAAATGGGTTATTTCAATTGCAATTGATGTTGCAATGAAGATATGGAGATGGTTATGAAACTGCAGCTAGGAAAGATGAACTGGAAACTGGTGATTAAGTGAGAATTGTATGTGCAGGAAAGCACAACCATCATGGCTGGAACAGAAGCACAATGATTGTGCAACACAGATGGTTTGACAACACAGATGGCCTGACAAGATAGCCTGCCATCATGGTTGTACATCAGTTCTGACAGCTCAGGCCTGACAGTTCTGGCCTGGTGAATTCAGCCCAGCTAACTCAGCCATCCAGCAGAGTAAGAAGCTGACTAGACGAGCTGACTCCCCTGACCTGGTATGATTCTGACCTTGACTGAGTTGACTGGCCGAGTTGACTCAGTTGACTGATCGAGTTGACCCGTTTGACCGGTGACCGGGCGGACTTTGCCGGTCACTGAGGACTTTTCCGGCGACTTTTCTGGCCAATTTCCGGTGACTTTTCCGGGCCCGAATTGACAAAGTTTCTACACGAGTTTTTATAACTTTTGGACCACACGGATTTTCATCTAATGGACTTTGAAGATTGGGCCTAATTTTGGAAGGCAAAGGGATATAAAAGAAGACTCCTACAACTATTTGGATTATCACGTTTATTATTATTCTTCTTGGAGCTTTGGAGAGAACTACTTCTAGGGTTTGCTTTATTTTCTTCTTCTTAATTATTTTATTGATTATGAACTCCTCTATTATGAGTAACTAAATACACAATTGGTTATGGGATAAAAGTTGATTTCTCAATGCATGTGATTTGATTCAATGAATTAGTTTGTCTCGATTTTATTGTTTATGATTCATGGTTTATAATTATATATGATTTGATTGTTTTATTGGTTGAGTCCGGAATCAATCCGATTTGCTTTCAACTCTATAGCTATATTAAGGTTTTCAATACGAAAAAGTTGTTTGTCCCTGATTTTTGGTAGCATAATTGTGAGTGGTGCTTGTAGTGATACATCCTACTACCCACATATGAATCGTAACCTTGGTTAAAACGAATTAGTGCTTTTACACGTTTGTTTTCCTTGATGAGTCTTATTCCACAAATCTTAAAGCTTTTAGGGAGTTAAATTCAATTGTGCTTTTACACTTTGGGTTGCTTTTTGAAAAGAATTTACATAAGCGTCTTTTTAATGTGGTTGTGATGAAATTAGGGAATTAGCGGGATATTCTTGCGATCAAGGTATTCTAGGACTTTTAATAAATAAGAGATTAAATTATCAATTCTATTCAATGATGAAAAATGCATGCTTGTGAATGATACTATCCCATGACCAATATCCTCTCCTTATTGATATTTCCACTTATTTACTTTGCTTTATTCTATTTTATTTTATTTGTTTAAACAAAATCCCCCCTTGGTTACCTAAGAAACTGAAATTTGCATAACAACAATTGCCTCTCTGTGGATACGAACTCTTTCCTACCACTTTCTACATTATTGTAGTTGAGTAAGGAAGTGAATTATTTTTGACGGCTTGACAACCGGTCAGTCCTCCCATAAAATATAATCGGTACTGATGCTGGAATCTCTCGCCGACGGATGGATGGGTCCGTGGAGGTATGGAGCAAGGAACTTTTACATAGGGACGCTGAGATGATTGTGAGGGTGTCCAGTGATAGCAGCGTAACCGAAAGCTGCTAAAACAACAAAATGAATTATAAAACTTTCTGGGGATTGTTTATTTGAAAGAAATGATCTTTAGGTAATAGAATTTTGGAGGTCACCAATGTACACCTGCTATTGTTAACGTGTACATAAATGTACACCTGTTGATTTTAATGTGTATATAGTTGAACCACATGCTGAATTTTTGAAACTTCTAGGTTTGAAAGATATTACTCGATTTCCTTCTTGATTTTAATGTTCACTTGTTGATTTTAATGTGTATATAGTTTCCAACCGCTGAAGATGCAGACTCTATGATCGTCGTTAGTATGGCAGAGGCATGGTAGCGGAGCTGAGCTAGCAAATACAATAGATGTTGCTGCCACTAATATAATGTGTGGCAAAAGAACCGAGGTGTATATATATCTTGTTTTTCATCTTACTGTATCTGTTTGGATCTATACAATTGGTTTTCATGTAAATTACCTAGTTGTTAGTGAAACTGTAGCATTCTTGTTTGACCAGGCCATGCAAGTTAAGGAACGACATATGTTTTTGCATTTTAAGTGTGTTTGGGCACATATACTAAGTGCATGAGGTTGACATCAATGAAAATCCCACGTTTTTTTTATTACCAATATTGATGTTCTAGAATAAAGAGACAGCTGGTGACATTTCATTTACATCAGAATTTTTTTTATCTACGTACCTATCTCTTTTTGTTCTTCTCTCGCTGAAAAAGTTGTACGCCTATATTTTTCATGCACAAATTCAAAAGTTTCTTCACTTGGATAAACAAATCATGCTACTATATAGTGTACCTTTATTAGACTATTTAAAGACTGTATATGTGATCTCCAACTGTACACACTTGTCCATATTGCTAGGCTATTACACATGACTCATTCTTGTACGCATGTATCTAAAAGTTAACTTAATTTGCGTATTATTAATCTCCCATCTTAGATTTTTTTTAAGCTTGCCTTTCTGCATGTTTCTACTGACGATTCGTTATAAGTTGCGCAAACAAAAGAAAGGGGAAGACTTGGATGAAACTACAAAAAATAGAAGCTTCGAAATGTGGATTTAATTAGATCTCAATGAAGTTTCCATGGTTGTGGTGTCTATGAGCTTTTTCCATTTTTACAATGTCTCCATGTAGTCGTAAATTTCGGTTAAATCATATTACCGTTCATTTAGCACCTTGGGCGACAGACGAGATTTTATATAGATCACTATCTGTGGACTTGTTAAATTTGTCCTTATGGCTATGGATATTGTCTTTGTTAGTTGTTATTGAGTATAGGCACCCATTGAAACTAGGGTGTACAAACTAGTGCACATGTGAATAACTAAGGTGTACATAATTGTACACATGTTAGTTCTTAATGTGTACATAATTGTACACCTATTGAATGTGTTTCTCTCTGTCTATATGTGCTTGTTCTGTTTTACATGTACTTAGTTTTTGTTTAATTGTAGCTCTATTGTTGGTAATTTGTGATTGTGCTCTCTTTGTTTCAGGATCCTTTTGTCAATGGAGAGAAAGTCCCAGCCGTTAATTTGAGTTTGGCGCCAAAGTTTTACCACCTAGAGGTAGTATAGTTCATTGTCTCTGTACACCTAGAAACCAGACTCTTAAGTATAGTTCATTGTTTTCAACTTGGTTATGTCTATGTGTCTGACACAGTACATTGCATACTTCTGACAGGGACGAAAGGGTGATTTGCTATATAGCGAATACTGCTGAATATTGCCATAAAACGATTAGTTTTTTTTTATTTATTTTTTGGGCTCATGCAAGTTTGTGTTCTTTATACACAAATAAAATTGATTATCAATCTGATAGGGATTGCGAACCAATCAGATTCCATCTTTCTGAAAAGGTTGCTAAATTCAAGAAAGTATATAGATGATGGGTATAAATGTAGATCCTTCTCCCCCCTTGGTTGACAAATACAAGATGCAAAACTCGTCATTTACTCATTTTGATTTGATATTGTTAGTGGATTTTCATTCATAAATCTAATCATTGTTTGTCATGTAGACCATTCGTATATATGTAGATTTGTGTATATTATTTGATGCTTTACTTTAGTTTTTTTTTTGATTTCCCAACAAAAGTGACTTTCTGCACAAATTGAACTCTTGAGTTTCTATCCTATTGAACACCTGCCAATTCATTAGTTTTATAATATGAAATTTCACATCTATTAAATTATTCTTCATTTCTCCTCATGAATAATCAGGCGAGCACCTCCGTTGGAGAGGTTAAAACTTAAAGTCTTGGAGCGTTTCTTAAGATAGACATAGTCAATCCTTTCGGGATGCAGTTTCTGCGGGAGGTAAGTTAAACTTGCTTATAGTGTTAAAAATATTTTAGTGTTCGCAAGTTCTTTGTACAAGGTTTTGGTTCAATTTACTTAATTAAACGGCTTATCATTTGAAGATTTTAATATGGGTGACAACTATTGCAATCAGGGATTGATAAAGAAAAAGCTGCAGACATTACTCAAGATGTGCAAAGAACGACATGGAAAATCATTGATCTAGGTGAGTTTATTTTCTTCTTTTTTAAATCCATAACTAGGGTGTAGGAAGTTGTGCACATGTGAGATAATGGCACGTAGTTAGTTATGGAGATTCTTGATAGTGTTTTCGCTTATATTAGTTTGTGGATATTTAAATGGTTGTCGCCTTGTTGGTGAGAGTAACCTGGGTCACAAAGTTATACACATGTTGATTCTTAATGTATATATGCTTATACACCTGTTGATTGTTAAAGTGTACATAGTTGTACACCTGTTGATTGTTGAAGTATACATAGTTGTTCACCTGTTGATTGTTAATGTGTACGTATTATACAATGTAGATTGTTGATGTGTACATAGTTGTGCACGTGTTGATTATATCATACCCTGATGCACCTTTGGCATCAATTTTTTTTTCGTTTTATGCATTTAATTTAGGGACTCAAAAGCTCAAAATGGTAAAGCGCCCAAGCCTATCACAAGGTTTGTGGAGGTTGATGGTTCAAATCCATCTGAGTTTTCATATATTATGTTTATACAATATGGGTAGCTGTGTACATATTAGTGCACCTGTGTAAATCCAATGAAATAGATTAATTTGTAGGAGAATATTGTTGTCTTTTCCATGTTTTGTATGGGTGTGCATATGTGTGCACCAGTGTATTCTCCATGAAATATAGGTCGATATGTAGGTATGAATGATCGATTTTATATATGAATTTCTGTAGGGCGCATCTATGTAATTTCAATGAAAAAGTAAGTTTGTGTGAGGTTATGAATGATCAATTTTATGCATGTTTGGAGAGGTGTATAAATATGTAAGCCCATGTAATTTCCATGAAATAGAAGGTTAGGTGTGGTCATGAATGATCGTTTTTATGCATGTTCTGCAGGGGTGTACATATTGATGCACAAGTGTATTTCCCATGAAAAAGTAAATTTGTGTGGTTATGAATAAACGGTTTCATGCATGTTTTGCAGGGGTATACATATTGATGCACCATTATAATTTCCATGAAAAAATAGGTTTGGGAGTGGATATGAAAGACCAATTTCATCCATGTTTTGTTGGTGTATACAAAGTGGTGCACATGTGAAATACTGACTGCATAAACTTTTAAAAGTTTCGTGCAGGTGCACTTTTTTGTACACATCAAAATATGAAGTGTAAATTATTTTTTTTTAAAAATAAAAATTATATAGTCATATGGGTACTCTTTTTGTAGCTATCTAAAAGAGCTTTCCGAATATATAAAGTTTGTGAATTTTGGATGTGCGGTTCGAAAGATAAATCGTTTTAAAATTAATTTATATTATTTAAAATTGGTGACGTCGTCATCAGTCAATGTGGACTAAACCGAAAATATTTGGACTAAATTGTAATTATTAAAGGTTACTAGTGTACTTTCCATATTTCAAATAAATAAAAGACTAATTTGTACCTAATTGAATGGGTATGGACTAACTATTATATTTGAATGAGATTTTTGACTAGACCGTATTTTTTCCTGGAAAAAAACGGTTTAGTCCAAAACCGGCTCCAAAAATACGCTTTAGTCCAGACCTAGTTGACTAGGTACAGATTAATCCAAGAATTGTGTAAATACGCCGCTTTCCTTCACACGTGTTTAATAAATCACACGTGCAGCGAATGGAATCATTGTAACAGACACAATGAACGTGGTTGCGACACGTTGGCTTGAAAAAGAAACTGATTAAAAACTGCGGCGTAACGGACAAAACACTAAATCCAACATTTTTCTTTTGCAGACCAAAACCAGAAAAAAAAAAACTTCAAAATTTTTTTTACAGACAAACCCTAAAGATTCCTTCAAATTATTGAAAACATTTAATCAAAACCCTAAAATCTTACTAATCAAAACACCTAGATGATTGCAGTATCAGTAACATCATGTTGAAAGGAAAAAAAAGTAGCTTCAAAGACAAATGCACCAACAGTGGAAGATTCAACATCAACTGAAGAAGAAAATCCATCAGTTGCGGTATAAGAAATCCAAAATCAACATCACCAAGGACGAGATCAAAGTCAGCATTAAAAGATTCAACATCAATTTCATCCCCAACTCCATCAGTTGCAGTAAAAGAAATTCGAAAATCAACAACACCAAGGACGAGATCGAAGAGAGCATTAGAAGATTCAATATCAATTTCGGTACCAGAAACTTCAAAAACATCACCAGCTAAGAATAAATCAAAGACTTCAAAGCCTTCAACATTTGTTAAAAGAAAAAAAGTGACAATTCAAGTCCAGTTATGTCTATTTTTGAGCAATTTTTATTAGATTTCTTGTACATGTGTACAGATTTGTACACCACCATGTTGTTGCAGTGATTCATGTACAGTTCTGTCTGTTTTTGAGCAATTTTTTTGAGAATTGTTGTTGGTGTGTATACTAGTACACCAGCATGTTGTTGTACTGTTTCATGTCATGTTATGTTTGTTTTTGAGCAATTTTTCTGAGTATTGTTGTTGGTGTGTACATACTAGTACACCAACATGATGTTGTACTGTTTCATGTCATGTATGTTATGTCTTTTTGTTAGCAATTTTTGTGATAATTGTTGCTGGTGTATACAGATTTGTACACCACCACGTTGTTGCAGTGATTCATGTCCAGTTCTGTCAGTTTTTGAGCAATTTTTCCGAGAATTTTTGTTGGCGTGTACATACTAGTACACCACCATGTTGTTGTACTGTTTCATGTAATGTTATCTCTGTTTTTTTAGCAATTTTTGTGATAATTGTTGCTGGTGTGTACAAATTTGTAAACCAACATGTCCTTTTATGTGTGTTTGTGAGTGGTTTTATGGTTAATGGCATGTTTTTTTTTTTGATTCATGGCATGTTATATGTGATATGGAGTTGTTTCATTTCAGTTGTGTGTACAGATTTGTACACAAGCATTCTATTGCAGTGATTCATGCCATGTTGTGTGTGTTTTAAAGATGTTTCTATAGGAGTGTACAAATTTTTACACCATCATGGTGTTATAATGATATATGGCGTGTTGTATGGGAATTATTTTTGTTCTTGTTATATTTCTGTAACAATGTACTGGTTTGTACACCAGCGTTTTTGTATGAGTATTATGTGTTATATATGCTTCTTTTTTCTTATTCCCATTTGTCTATTTTCTTAGATACAAACAAACCTTATAGATCAGGTTTTGATGCAATCAATGAGTTTGTGACCAAGAACCTTGAGGAGGATATAGAAGTAAGGAAAAAGAATCCTAAAAAGGTCTGGTTCACTGACTTTCAGCTAGAGAAGCAAAAGAAGAGCCCTTTTTGGCCTATAGTAGACGTCTTTGTTCACAAGAAAGCTGAAAAGAAAGAGGAAAAAAAGTCAGACAAAAAAAAGGACAAAAAGAGAGATGTGTGGTTCAAGAATCCAGAATCAATCTTGAAGATTGTGAACCGCCATGATAATTCAGGGGGAAATGTTTTTGTTTTAAATACTGCTTAGGAGAAAAAGATTGTGGAAGTAGAAAGTATGCCAGAAGATTTATTTTTATTTTTTGGATTAGATATGGTGGTATCAGAACCTGGAGAAGGAGAAAGTGCCAAAACTAGAGCTGAGATGAGATATGGTTCACTGATAAACAGAATAAAACTGAAGGATCCAACTAAGTTGGGGAAACTAGAAGTGGAGAATGAAATCTTGCATATAATGAAGTTAAACCCAAAGTTGGATAGAGAGATTGAAAGAAATGCCGAGGACTTGGTAGTGTTGTTTGGGATGTACCTATGCATCACTATTTTTTTTTTACCACAACAAATGGAAGTGTGCTTACCAAGAGTCAATTTGCTCACTACTTTGAATCATTGGATAGAATGAAAAAAACCAATTGGCCAGTTCATATACATAAATATCTAATGGATAGCATTAGGAAACATATCCAATCACCACTTAAAGTTAATGGTTATATGGTATACCTATTGGTAAGCTTACATGTGTACATTGTTTTACACCAGTTTTAAGTTGTACCAACTTACATGCTTTGGTTCATTGTATATGTTGGATCCTATCACATTTCTAACTCTTTACATGTTTGTTAATGCAGTATTGGTTTGCTGAACACAATAACAACATGATGCCAAGCAACAAACAAGGTTTCTAAGGTGGTTAATAAGTGACATCAATACAACAATCAAGAATGACATTAATGAAGCTATGAAAAAGGTAACTCAATAACTTTCTTACGATAGTGATTTCTTCCTACATGTGTACATTATTATACTCCTTGACAAGGTTTACAAAATGGTGACAAAATTTTGAATTTTGTCATGTGTACAACAATATACACCTATAGCACAGGTGTAAAAAGATGTACACTTGTGATCCATATTGATACTTTGACATGTTTTCAGATGCAACCGGGATAGGTAAAAGCTTTCAGTGATGAATAACAACAGATTTTGGATGAGTACAGAAAGAATAGGCAAGAAAATAGCACAGATGCACTGAAGGAAAAGCTTCGCATAGCACAAATGCAAAGAGATGAAGTATTGGAAGAGCTTTCTGACTTGGAAGTCAAACATGAAAATCTTGTTAGCTTCATTGAAGAAAAAAGCAAAAAAAATCATGCAACTGATCTGAGGAATTTGGAAAATGATAAGGATCTTGTTGATTTATGTGTTGACACCTTGCAAGAAATCATTTCATTAAACAAAGCATTAAAAGTGAGGATGAACGTGATGATGTTGAGCACGAGGAGAAAGGAGGTGAGAAAAATGACAAAGGTGGTAATGTGGATGATAGTGATGATGATGAGGAGGATGAGGAAGGTGAGAAAGGTAAGAAATGTGGAAAATGTGGTTGTGATCTAGATGATAGTGATGATGAGGAGGAGGAGGAGGATAAGAAGGAGGAGTAGGAGGGTGGCAAAGGTGGTGATCTACATGATGACGACAATGACAAAGGGGGTAGAAAAGGTGGTGATGAGGAGGATAGAACTGAATCTGAAAAGAATGAAGTTCCATCTGAAACTCCTAAAAATCCAAGGTATAACATCACTTTTATTAAATGTGGCAGTCATTTATTTTTATATTCTTTATGTGTGTACATAGTTGTATACCAGTGTGTTAAAACTCATACCTTTTCTCAAAACTTGCATCTTTTGGCACTCCTTCATCAAAGACCAATGAAGGAAATGAAGATGGAAGTGAATATGAAAAAGTAGTTGAGTCTGAAACTGCTAACAAGTCGAGGTATGATGATCTAAGCTCGCATTTTTTGTACAAGAATCTGATAAAGTTGTATTTTTCAGCAGGCCTCTTTCAAAGCCAAATGAAGAAGAGAATGGCAAGGATAGAACAAGCCTAGGAGTTGAGTCTGAAACTGCTAACAAGCCGAGGTATAAAGAAAATGATCTCAGCTCGCATTTCATTTCATTTTCTGTATATGTGTACCAAGATGTACACCTTAGTGATTTCTTGTGTGTGTGTGTGTACAATAGTGTACAACTTTGTACAACCTAACAAAATTGCATTTTTTAAGCACTTCTCTGCCAAAGACAAATAAAATCCCTGAAGATCAACAAGACCAGATGGACCTTGATAACCAGGATGTGATGGATACCACTCAAACTGCTGAAATTGATGAAGCTACGATAATTGCAGCTCAAGCCATATCTCAGCTGGACCCTAAAGGCATGTTGTCGGTTGAAGAAGATGTCCTTTTACTCACACAGAGAGAAGATCCAGAGAAGGAGCCTTATACATCAATTGATTACCTTCTAGATAACTTGTCTGGAACTGTGTTTGTAAAGGTTGAAAAGGTTGAAAAGGTTTTTACAGAACGACACCATTTGAAGTGAAGGAAAATATGACAACCCTGATCCACGATTGTCCAAGCTTTTCATTACTGAGCCAAGAAGATCCAAAAGAAGAGTCGTTGAAAAAATCATTATCCAATGAAGATATACGAGAAAGTATCCTTGATGAAGCAGTGCAGTTCATCCAACAAAATCCTAGTGATTTTTTTAGCAATCAAGAGGTAGAAGAAGAGAAGACGACACCAGTGAGGACAAGAGCGGCTAGCAAGTTGTCCAAAACACCACAAAAGAGAGTTGCAAAGAAAAAGCTTGATCCAGAGTTCACTGCCGAAGGTATAACCAGACCAGTAAAGATAAAAAAGAGACAAGAACCAGGCTATCCTGCGCCACTAAATAGAAAGGCAGAGGAGTATCGTCCTGCTCTTCCATTGCCAGATATTCGTCAATCTCCACTATACCATGCAATGGAACCAGGAGATGACAAAAGAAGGATATAGAAGTTCTTTGACTATGCAAGCCTGTCGTAAGTTCACAAAAAAATTACCTCGCACTATCCACATGATTAAATCTTATAAAAAAAGGTATGTGCACCACTATGTACACCATGTTAACATTTCCTTTTTGATTCCGCAGCTCTGTAGCTTGAGAACTAACAAGACTCGAAGATCCAACAGTCAGGGAAGTTATTCTGATTGTGTAAAAAGTACTTCGTGAACTGATGTTCAACAAATACCTGGACCAAGAGGTACTGCAGTTTTATAACCATCGACGTATAACATCGCTTGTCATAGATAGCTTTCGTCATCCAGATGATAAAAAGTACTTGACTTGTGAAATAATGAGTCTTACTGCATGTGTAAGTTTCTCAAAAAAAATCAAAATGTCATATATAGATATAATTTAATGTTTCCTACATAATTGTACACCAAATTGAAATGACATGTTCTATGTGTTTATAGATTTCTTTAGCTGTGTACATAGATGTACACCAGTATGAAATATAATTGACACATGGTCTGTCAAGTGTTGGCATGGATGGTTGATTGTTAGATTTATTTAGGTGTGTACACAGTTGTACACCTATATCATATGTCACATATAGATATCATCATGGTGTTATAGTAATATATACGGTCTGTTTTTAGGCCTAAAATGTTTGATTTGTTATTTTTGTGTAGTAGTCTACATACTGGTTAGTTTTCTGGTATGATTAAGGTGAACCTAATTCATTTTATTTTATTGATTGTAGTATTATATAAAGTATAGTATCATGAGCGTGGTACAAAAGATTATGGTTGATTTCGTATAGGACATGCCTGAGAATCTGGAAGTTCTTGTGATCCTCGTCAATCACTCTACAGAACAAACGAAGGTAGGACAACACTGGTCGCTTTTGAAGTTTGATTTCGAAGCTCTAGAGTGGAAATGGTACAACTCGTTGCACAGAGAAAATGTTGAGGATTATAAAAAAGATGCACAACAAATGGCAGATGCGGTGCAAGTGGAACTCAACAAGAAGAGAGCATAAATGGGTGATGCACCTATAGAAGCACACGAAATACACGTCATGCCATGCCTGCATAAAGAATCAGCCCAGACTGCATCATATATACTTGTTACTTTATGAAATTAAGTATGAATAAAACAAAGAGTATCGAAAGAGATCAGCAGACGGCCGAAGACATTTGTCGGCAAATGAGATCAAAACTAGTGGCCAAGATGCTGAAAAAAGTAGGAAGTTATGAAAAAGTGTGGGATATAGCGGAGGATAAAGAGGACAAGGCGTGGAGTGTGAGTAAAGGAATTCAACCATAAAATGAAGAAGAGTTTTTAAGCTTCATGTACAAGATCACTTTCTGAATTGCTTCTAAAGATTTTTTATCTTCAGACAACTTCAAATTTCAGTTTTTAACTCTTTGTTTATGACTTATCACTACTATAAAGACCTTGAATTAATCTTTTTATTAGTTTCAGTATTGATGTTTTGAAAGTAAACTTATGTCAGTACTAAAGTGTACATTACAGGTTGGGAAATATTAAGGTGTACTTGATTGTGCAGAGTTACTGACAGAGCAGAAAAATATCACAATAGTGGTACAGGAAGGTGTACATTGTGTGGGTGGTTCATACTGATAGGTGTCTAAAACACCTTAATATTTATCTATTGTTTATTATTTCTTCGCTAAGTTTTCTTGTAAATTATGTATCTTATGTTTGCTTTTGAGTTTTAGGTACTTTGGAGTCATTTGGAATAAAAGAAGAAGAAACGTCGCTTAAAAGGCAAAAATGTGCAAATGTTGTTGGAGGCGAAATTATTTTTCATTATTTGCTTTATTTCTTCATCTCATGTCTGAAAAGCATGTCGTCTTTAGTGATGCAAATATCTGTCTGAAAAGAACGATTGCTTTAGTGAGGAAGAAACATTGAAGAGAGAAGTCAATCTGAGAAGTAAGAGACGGATGTTGTTGATGGAGTCCTCTGGAGAGCAAAGAAAATTTAGTTATTCTAATGGAGAGTGATATACGGATCTCATTCGCGGATAAGTGGCTATCAGCTGGAATCTTCATAGAAGTATTAAAGATGTCTGCTTGTATCTGAAAAGTGGGTGCTTCAAGTAATTCCAGTCATTACCCCAACCCTAAAATCAAGAGAGATGTCTTTCTTTCATCATAGTTTGTCTAAAATTCAGAGAAGGGGTTGTTGTTCACTGCTACCAAAATGAGATGCAAATCAGATCAATGAAGGTTTTGAATCGAGAAATAGATGAGGCTGTTGCTGGTGACTGGGAGAACAAATCAGAAAGTAGTCCAGGGTTGAAATCAGATGAACAAATTAAACATATGGTGGTTGTATCTGAGATTTGAAGTTAGGGTTTGATTAATACTCTGGGTTCATGAGAAATGAAGAAATTAGTTGATGTTCAAGGGTTTTGATGGATTTCAGAGATGCAGATGATGATTTCTGAGATGAATTAGAAGATTGGTTGATGCTGGACTTGAATTTTACAGGGAAGAAATGATGTTGGTGGTGATGTTGTTTTTTGTTAAGGTCTGAGAATCACAAGAGAAGTAGATGGAAGATGAAACTGTTGACAACCGATTGGGGGTTATGGCAGAGAAGGGAATGATTGAATGCTCTGTAGATGTGGATGGATATGAACTTGCAGGCTAGATTGTGAGCTGTTGCAGTTGTTGGATTTCAGAATTGGTGGTATTGGAAATGCAGCTGAGAATTGCAGAAGCAGAGATGAAGTACAGATGGAGATAATGGATTTGTTTGCTTCAGATGGTAGATTTAACTGAGGCAGAGGTTGAGCAGCTGGAGTTGAAGCTGCAGAATGTGATGAAATTGATATTACAGAGAAGAGTCAGATGTTGGTTGCTGCTGTTGATTGAAGTTTGAATTATAGAATAGATATGCAAATAATGGTGATGTGTTGATGAAATGGGTACTGGATTGTAAATATTATGGCCTGAAGTAGAGTTTGGAATTGGCTGAAGGAATGGTTCTTTTGTGCTGATACTCAAATTATAGAAGAGGAGTAATGGGTTGTGTGCAGTGGAGTTGCAGTTGTGGTTCCGGAGGATTTGGATGTAATGGAGATTGAAGTGTAGGTGATAGTGTTGGTGTTGAGCAGCGGAGAAGAACTGGAATGCAGTGGAAGTGTAGCTGTAAAGAGTTGCAGCTGGTATTGACGGTGGAGACTCAACAAAATATGAAGGGATGACTTGCAGGTGATGTTGCAGACAGGAACAGAAGAATGTTGGCTGTGACAATGAGAGAAGATGTGCCAAGAAGGACTGGAGTTATGCTACCAGTTTGTGGTGAAGTAACTAATGGCAGGGAATGATTCGAGTTGTGTTGCTTTGGGGTCTGTGGTAATTTAATGCCATAATGAGGTGAGGAAGTTTGTTTGGTGCATATGAAGAAAATGGTGATGAATTGTGATTGAAATGAAGAAATCAAGGGAGTAATGATGCTTTGTTACTCCAGGGAATGAGGCATGAATGATAGATGCATGTTAGGGTCTGAAAGCATGTAGAGAAGGAGTTAGGAATAGGCCGGAACTTGTCCTAGAAACACTCAGATTATATCCAGAACTTGTCAAGTTTTCGATGCATGCGAGTTGACCCGCCGAGTTGAGTTGACTCTGACGTACTTGGACCTGTTTTGATTGGCCTTCACTTGTGGGTTGTTTCAAAGATTGAATTTTGGCAGAAGGGTGCGACAGAAATCGGAGGTGAAAATGAGAGGATATAAAAAGGAAAACTTCTGACCTATTTTATAATATCTTCTCTTCTACTTTTTGTTCTAGGGTTTAGAAACATGAAAGCTTTTCTTTTTCTACTTGTTATGAACTCCATGGACATGAGCTAGAATTTTATTATTGGTTATGGATTAAAGTTGATTTCACTTAACATGATTTTGGGTTTGATATATTAGTTTTGTCTCATAATTATCGTTCATGATTCTCTGAAAATATAGTTGTATGATTGACGTATTACAACATGATTTGATTGTTTGTTTTGCCAAGTTGCAAATTGGTAGAACTTGTAATCACATCTATTGCTAGTTTAGGGTTAATCATTGAGTGATAATCCTTGAACACAAGTAGTATAAATATGATTCTAGGTTGTAGTGATATATCCTTGTATTCATATGTGAACCATGACCTTTGTTCGAATTGTTTGCGCAATGTATTTCAATTGCATTGATTAGCCTAATTTCATGAATCTTAATGCTCCATGGGAATTGAACTTGATTAACGCAAGGCGTCGGGTTATTATTTTGGTAGAATTCATACTTGCGTCGTTTTACATGTATGTGCGATGAAATCAGGAAATTGCAGGATATTCTTTCGACTAGGTATCTTAGGGATTTTGATAATGAGAGATTAAATATCAATTCTAATTATTAAGACAAGAACATGTTAGTGAATGAAAACGAAATCCTTAACCAATATCTTTACACCTTGATTTGAGTTTTTGCTTTGCTTTATTTGTTTTTAGAATAACTTAGTTTTCAAAAAATCATAAAATCCCCCCATTGTTTTATATAGGAAACCGAAACATCTTGACAACGTAAGGCCTCTTTGTGGGAACGATTCTTCTTGCCCTTGCTATATTTTATATTTTGATTAGTGAGAAAGTAATATTATTTTTGACGCATATGACAACGATCAAATTTTGGCGCCGCTACCGGGGAGGCAACGATTGTCACTTGTTTTTGGTTTTTTTTTTT
>NC_039367.1:14967044-15080173 GCF_003573695.1 Papaver somniferum | reverse complement strand
TTTTAGTTTTTCTTATTTTGACATAGTTTTGAGAACTCTTGTTTCAGGTAACAATTTCTCATGGATTGAGCATATTGGAATAACCAATGCGGCTTTCAACCCCAACAACAATATGACAACTATCACCCTTGTGGGGAATACAATCAAAACCAACCCTTTGTTTATGGTCAATATTCCACGTACCCTTTGAGTTATTCTCATAAATACCTACCTTCTTACGGTAGGTATGTAAGTGAGCAACCACAAGGAGGGGTGAATAATTGTGCTTCTATTAATATTTATTCTAGTTTGGTAGATGAAATACAACAATTTATGGCCAACATGGAGTCAGTTCGTATGCAACCAAGCATGGAACCAATTTCATCGACCAAATCTGCTCATAGTATGTTCGGGCCAACTTCTGATCGTAGTTATGATCATTCACCCATTCAAAGGGAAGATAATTGGCCTAGCAATACTAAAGTAAGTGATTATACTTTTGCCTTTTCGAACGAGCTTTACAAGCAAATGGAACATTATATTCATAATTTGGATGGATCACTCCAAGAGCTCCAAAAAGGTGTTTCCAACTTAAGAAAGGGCATTGATGAATGCAGAGAGGAAACGGACAATTGTGTGGAAAAGGACCAACCTGTGGAGATATTTGATGACATTAGTGTAGTTGATTCAACTCTTGATCTTTATTATAATCAAGCACCTATTCAAAAGTACATGAGTATGATGAAACTAATGTTTTACAGAATTTCCTTTCACCAAGGTTTGAGTCTAATGAAGAGGAGTGTGTTGAGAATGAGACCGATTTGATTAATATTGTGTAAGACCCAATTGAGCTTGCAAAGGATTGTAATGGTGATGTTGTTGTCAAGACTTTGGTTAAGGCAGAAAACAACGAAGAATGGTTTCAAGCATTGATAGAGGACCACGATATACAAGAGGTAAGTAATACACTTGAATTTTCTAAGGATGAAGAGGATAACATAATACAAGAGTTGCAAGGTTTGTCTAACCCTTTGCCTATTAATCCTTCTCCTTTACCTCTTATTGACTTGAATGTATGTGCTTTAAGAGTATTGATAAATGATTTTGTTTCTCGATATCCGCCATTAGAAACATTTGATTCTCATACTATGGATGTTTGCAAGGAAGAAACCATAGAAGTTCCTGGTTTTTATCTTCTTTATACACTTCCAAGTGTAGAAAAGACTAAGTGTGGAGGAAACTTCTATCGGTTAATAACTTCATTTCTATTTTATCATACTAATATTTGTGTGAAGCTAGTATTTCCAAAAAAGGTTACATGGAAGGATCCCAAACTTTTCATATTGTTGGTATATGGGGAGAGAATCTTGCAAGGAGATAGTCGGGATGACGGCTTTAAACCAATCTCTAAGTGGGAGGCAACCCAACGATTTTGTATCTTTATCTTTATCTTTTTATTTTTAAGCATTTTATCTTTGTTTTTGCATATCATTTGCGGAATTTCCCACCTTGAACTTTACTTTAAATGACTAAATTTTACATTGAGGACAATGTAAAGTTTAAGTGTGGGGGAGCATTTATATGTTTGTATAGTTTGGTTGATGCCTTTGGTGAAAAAAAAAATATAGAAAAATAGAAAAAGAAAAAAATTGCTTTATAAACTCCGAAATCTAGAAACTTATGCCTTTAGGATGACACTACCAATATAAGTGGATGGAACCATCTTGGTTACAGGAGTTGAGGAACCTATAAACTAAAAGGACGAACAGAGCTCATGTATTAGAAATAATATGATAGTTGTTACCATGTCTCGGAATGTAACCATATCACTTTCTGTTTTTATTTTTGCAATATTTTTTTGTTTCTCTAATTGATTTGGTGGGTCACTAACATCGAATTGTTATTACTGCTAGGATGAAATAGAGTGATTGAGTTACTAAAAAAAATGACACTTGGATAGCAATATGTGTATGTTCTCCCTGTCTCCGTCGCCTAAGCAAGCGTGGAACGCAGGATCCACGGGAATTACCATGTAATCTGCTGACAAGAAACATGCGCTTGGATCCAAAAGATCTAATCATGTTGTCAATTCGAGAAAAAAAAAAGTGAAAAAAGAAAAAGTTATTATTATTATTGTTCAATTAATAAAATCGATCGCTGGTTCCCTTGTATATGCCAGCTGAATTGATCTAGAATTAAGATTATCGACTGCTGGTTCCCTTGTATATGTTAGTTATGTTGATACTAGAATTCATACTAGTATCTCAATCCAATAGGATTCATAGGTTCATCTTGGCGGTGACCTTCAGACAGATATGGGAAACACCGTTCACTTAGTCAACATTCGCAAACATCTATCTTTATATCCATCTTCTTAATCTATTCATGTGTGATTGTGGTTAGTCAATTTCCGAGTATTGTGGTTTGTTCAACTTTCTGAGTAGAACTTAATTTACATATATATTAATTTGGATTCGCATCAGGGTACCTCCTCCAACAACCATTTTGGATTCGTTCATAGATTTGTCACAGGTAGATGGAGTTGAAAATATAGGTTTTTTAGGCAGACCTCTTGTAAACCTTCACGAGACTATAACTCGTCCACTAGGGACATCTAGGGGTTCAAAGGCCTGTTATTCATGCTAAGAGTAACCGTATCCTCGGCGACACAGAATTGTATGTATGTTTTAGAATTATTTTGTTTGATTTGCTAGAGGACTAGCAAAGTCTAAGTGTGGGGGAATTTGATAGGTGTCTAAAACACCTTAATATTTATCTATTGTTTATGCTTTCTTCGCAAAGTTTTCTTATAAATTATGTATCTTATATTTGCTTTTGATTTTTAGGTACTTTGGAGTCATTTGGAACAAAAGAAGAAGAAACGTCGCTTAAAAGGCAAAAAGGTGCAAATGCTGTTGGAGGCGAAATTATTTCTCATTATTTGCTTTATTTCTTCATCTCATGTCTGAAAAGCATGTCGACTTTAGTGATGCAAATATCTGTCTGAAAAAGCACGACTGCTTTAGTGAGGAAGAGACATTGAAGAGAGAAGTGAATCTGAGAAGTAAGAGATACAGAGCTCATTCGCGGATAAGGGGCTATCAGCTGGAATCTTCATAGAAATATTAAAGATGTCTGCCTGTATCTGGAAAGTGGGTGCTTCAAGTAATTTCAGTCATTACCCCAACCCTAAAATCAAGAGAGTTGTCTTTCTTTCATCATAGTTTGTCTAAAAGTCAGAGAAGGGGATTTTGTTCACTGCTACCAAAATGAGATGCAAATCAGATCGATGAAGGTTTTGAATCGAGAAATAGATGAGGCTGTTGCTGGTGACTGAGAGAACAGATCGGAAAGAAGTCCAGGGTTGAAATCATATGAAGAAATTAAAGAGATGGTGGTTGTATCTGAGATTTGAATTTAGTGTTTGAATTAATACTCTGGGTTCATGAGAAATGAAGAAATTAGTTGATGTTCAAGGGTTTTGACGGATTTCAGAGATGCAGATGATGATTTATGAGATGAATTAGAAGATGGGTTGATGCTGGACTTGAATTTTACAGGGAAGAAATGATGTTGGTGGTGATGTTGTTTGCTGTTAAGGTCTGAGAATCACAAGAGAAGTAAAGATGGAAGATGAAACTGTTGACAACCGATTGGGGGTTATGGCAGAGAAGGGAATGAGTGAATGCTCTGTAGATGTGGATGGATATGAACTTGCAGGCTAGATTGTGAGCTGTTGCAGTTGTTGGATTTCAGAATTGGTGGTATTGGAAATGTAGCTGAGAATTGCAGAAGCATAGATGAAGTACATCTGGAGATGGTTGATTTGTTTTCTTCAGATGGTAGATTTAACTGAGGCAGAGGTTGAGCAGCTGGAGTTGAAGCTGCAGAATGTGATGAAATTGATATTACAGAGAAGAGTCAGATGTTGGCTGCTTAGGGGTGTAAATTGGGCCGGTTCGGGCAGCCCGACCTATTTATTAAATGGGACGGTATAGGACGGGCCGGAACGTCTCTTATCCATGAAATTAAAAGGGTAGGGCGGGCAGGGTTATTTATCTACAGTTAGTACCCATGGCCTACCCAAGCCTGTTTTGTAATTTGGGCTCGGGAGGGTAGGGCCGGGAGGTCCTTGAATATTACAAACAAATATATATATTATACATATATATTGTTAAAAATAAAAAGAAAATAGTAATAATACACAAGTTTTACTTAAAATTAATAATCAAATACGAGAATTGAGATGGGAATAAGATAAACCAAACTTCCTATAATTTTTCCTGAATTGAATCATCAGAAAAGGAAACTGCCTTAGATTTTGCTCAATATTTTCTCTATATGGTTAACAAAATTAGACTCCAATGGAATAAAAGTTAAGAAATACATATGAAAACTATGAGGGTTGACTGTATTAAGTATATGTACCAAGTATATTCTAGGATAAAACAAATGAGAACAGTCACTTAGGCTAGGTAAATGGATAACACTGGCGGGCTAACATGGCAGGTAGCATTGACGGGATAATAGGGAGGGTATTGGGTCGGGCAAGAAAATTTGAATTGTGGCCTGTGCCCGCCCTCTTATTTAAATGGGCTAGGTCGGGCCAGCCCGTAAAGGGCCACAGTCACCCATGGGTTTTCATGGGACAGGATGGACGGTACTGGGCCTCGGGCTGCCGGGTAAAATTTACACCACTATGGCTGCTGCTGTTGATTGAAGTTTGAATTATAGAATGGAGCTGCAGATAATGGTGATGTGCTAATGAAATGGGTATTGGATTGTGAATATTATGGCCTGAAGTAGAGTTTGGAATTGGCTGAAGGAAGGGTTCTTTTGTGCTGACACTCAAATTATAGAAGAGGAGTAATGGGCTGTGTGCAGTGGAGTTGCAGTTGTGGTTCCGGAGGATTCGGCTGTAATGGAGATTGAAGTGTAGGTGATAGTGCTGGTGCTGAGCAGCGGAGAAGAACTGGAATGCAGTGGAAGTGTAGCTGTAAAGAGTTGCAGCTGGTATTGACGGTGGAGACTCAACAAAAGCTGAAGGGATGACTTGCAGGTGATGTTGCAGACAGGAACAGAAGAATGTTGGCTGTGACAATGAGAGCAGATGTGCCAAGAAGGACTTGAGTTATGCTACCAGTTTGTGGTGAAGTAACTAATGGTAGGGAATGATTCGAGTTGTGTTGTTTTGGGGTCTGTGGTAATTGAATGCCATACTGCGGTGAGGAAGTTTGTTTGGTGCAGATGAAGAAAATTGTGATGAATTGTGCTTGAAATGAAGAAATCAAGGGAGTAATGATGCTTTGTTACTGCAGGGAATGAGGCATGAATGATAGATGAATGTTAGGGTCTGAAAGCATGCAGAGAAGGAGTTATGAATAGGCCGGAACTTGGCCTGGAAACACTCAGATTATAGCCAGAACTTGTCAAGTTTTCGATTCATGCGATTTGACCCGCCGAGTTGAGTTGACTCTGACGTACTTGGACCTGTTTTGATTGGGCTTCACTTGTGGGCTGTTTCAAAGATTGAATTTTGGCAGAAGGGTGTGACAGAAATCGGAGGTGAAAAGGAGAGGATATAAAAAGGAAAACTTCTGACCTATTCTATAATATCTTTTCTTCTACTTTTTGTTCTAGGGTTTAGAAACATGAAAGCTTTTCTTTTTCTTCTTGTTATGAACTCTATGAACATGAGCTAGAATTTTATTATTGGTTATGGATTAAAGTTGATTTCACATAACATGATTTTGGGTTTGATATATTAGTTTTTTCTCATAATTATCGTCCATGATTCTCTGAAAATATAGTTGTATGATTGACGTATTACAGCATGATTTGATTGTTTGTTTTGTCAAGTTGCAAATTGGTAGAACTTGTAAACACATCTATTTCTAGTTTAAGGTTAATCATCGAGCGATAGTCCTTGAACACAGGTAGCATAAATATGATTCTAGGTTGTAGTGATATATCCTTGTATTCATATGTGAACCATGACCTTTGTTCGAATTGTTTGCGCAACGTATTTCAATTGCATTGATTAGCCTAATTTCATGAATCTTAATGCTCCATGGGAATTGAACTTGATTAACGCAAGGCATCGGGTTATTATTTTGGTAGAATTCATACATAAGTCGTTTTACATGTATGTGTGATGAAATCAGGAAATTGCGGGATATTCTTTCGACTAGGTATCTTAGGGCTTTTGATAATGAGAAATTAAATATCAATTCTAATTAATAAGACAAGAACATGTTAGTGAATGAAAACGAAATCCTTAACCAATATCTTTACACCTTGATTTGAGTGTTTGCTTTGCTTTATTTGTTTTTAGAATAACTTAGTTTATAAAAATCAGAAAATCCCCCCATTGTTTTATATAGGAAACCGAAACATCTTGACAACCTAAGACCACTCTGTGGGAACGATCCTTTCTTGCCCTTTCTATATTTTATATTTTGAGTAGTGAGAAAGTAATATTATTTTTGAGGCATACGACAACGATCACATACTTGAATTTAACAGACATTACTTAGTGAGACTGTTTAGTTAAGATTTTAAAATAGTATGAAGTAAATTTTAAGTCATACAGAGTAGTTATAGACTTCAAGTGTCATGCATGCTATCATCACCACCATTTATTACTAAAATTTATCACAATAATGGTACACATGTATTGACAGATTTGTATACTTATCCAGGCATGCAGAACTGAAAACATAAAAATTGAACATAGCAAAAGTAATTACATAGATCTGAAAACATAAAATATTACTAAACAAAATAAACTAGTAGCATCTATTGTACAGCAAGGTGTACATAATGGTACACATGTAAAAAGACAGGTAAGAAAACTTAAGTGCATAGGAAGGTGTACATAATGGTACACATGTACCGGCATTAATTATCCACGCCAAAGAAAATTAAAAAGACATTACCAAAAGTAAAAACCAAACACATAAAAAAAAGAACATCAAGGTATGGGGCGGGTATCTCTGTTGTGGTGACCAAGGGTGAAGCACTTTGTGCACATCATAGGCCTCTTTTGCTTCTCACAAGTATTCTTGATACGATGTGCTCTTCGTCTACCAGGTGGAGGAACATGAATAGGAACAATAACCCTATCACTTGGATCATAAGCCTGCGGATTGTAATAATTGGGGATTGGCAAGATGATCTCCTGGTATGTCCTTTTGTACCATTCAGTGGTGAAGTATGGCTCAAAAAATGAACAGATTTCCTCCTTCGTAGGTTGAATGGTAGCACAAGTACGTGCACAAGGAAAACCATTAACTTGCCATCTGTGACATGTACAAGTTTTTTGCAATAGATCTACTGAATGAGACCGGGGAGACGCGACTTCATACAATATTTCCATGGACTCAGTAACAATCCAAGTAAGACCAATGTCGAAGTTTTCCTTTAGTAAAGCCTCATATATGAGAGTGAGCCTAGTGTTGAAATTTTCTATACATTCTATCATTCTCTCAGAATTCTTCTTCATAACCTTCAAACTAACATAATAAAAACACAAAACATAAAATCAAAACATGATCGAGAAGGAATACAGATAAAACATGTGTACAACAATGTACACATTAAGGAAATCCATGTGTACAACAATGTACACACAGTTGCAGAATCACAGATCAAACATGTGTACAAGTATTTACACATCAAGCAAATCCATGTGAGCAGCAATGTAGACAGATAAACATGTGTACAAGGGAAGATATACACATCAAAAAAAAAAAAATGAATGAAACATAAAACTCACCGTATCGCATCGAGAAGAGTAAAAGCAGGCAACTTTTTGAAATCAAGAATCCAGTTGTTGAAGGACTCGGAAAGAGTTAAAGAGTGAGCATTATATCTGCATACAGATAAAAATGCAATTGCCCATTTCTCCTTTGGAATAACACTGATATAATTAGCAACATGTCCACATCCAATTGCATGCATGCAAAGCTTCTTCAAAGTTAGCTGATGTGTAAGAATAAGCATCTTTGTAAAACAAATCAATAACGACCTTCGAATTAGCATCACCTGATCCAATATGGAGATTGCACTTGATGTAGTAAAAGCAATAGATGTGATATGAAATAGGAAATACTTTTGGAATACCTTGCAAAAGTCCTTCTCCACGATCACTAAGGAAAACAATTTGACGACCATCGACAACTTGTTTAAGATTGTACAGAAACCAAAACCAATTATCTTTGTTTTCAGCAGAAACAAGAGCAAAAGCAAATGGGTAAAAACCATTGTTTCCATTGATACATGTTGCAGCCATCAAAGTACCCTTGAATCTACCAGTAAGAAAAGTAACATCCAAGTAAATCATGGGCCTGAGATACCTAAAACTATGCTTGCAAGCACTAAAACAAATGAAAATCCTCTGCAATCTTCTGGTTGAATGATCAACTTCAAAATTCACAAAGCTATCAGGATTAGTTTGCTCAATGGCTTTGACATACCAAGTTAAATCGTTATACGACTTCTCGTCATCACCAAACTGTTCTTCAAATACGGCTTCTTTTCTTCTACGGGGATGGTGATACTTAATATTGGACCCATAAGTCTTCTTAAAAAGTGACATGATCTGTATGGGTTTTAAAATAGGATCACCCTGTATATTGTCAGCGATCAAATGCTTGACTAACTTGGTTGTCACCGCCTCTTTAACCTCAAACCAACACCATAACTAAAAAAAAAAAGCAACTGGTGTAAGTAATGTGCACCACAATGTACACCTAATAAGATCTCAAAACCAACACCACATATGCCAAAAGAAAACACATACCAAGCAAGAATATGTAATTTACACCACAATATGCCACCTAAAAAGCCTACAACAAGTAATGTGCACCACAATGTACACCTAAAACAAGTCTACATATAAAATCCTAAAAAAAAGAATTAGTAATGTGGACTAATATAACACCACTAACCTGTGAATAACATTAGAATCTTTCATCACGACCGAGAAACGTCACCACTCATAGGCCTAAAGTGAATCCTCCAACCACAATCATTTTCTTCGCACTTTGCAGTAAAACGAGTCTTGTCATTTTTAAAAATAACAATCTTGTAACCAGTAGCCATCTTGTACTTATCAACAAAAAGTCTAACAACTTTAGCACCACCAATAAATTCTCTAATAACTTTGTCAAAAATATAAATCCATTCATCACAAATCAGAGGCTTGGCCTTGTCTGCATCATGATCTACCACCCTTGCAAGCTTAGGACTTTCAGTTACACAAGAATTTGCAGTACTAGAACCAGAACTAGTGCTACAACCATAATTAGAACGAGAAGTATGTTTCAGAATCACATCAACATTCAAATAGAAATCTTCATTGTTCATAAGAATAACAAGAGCAATTAAACCTTGCAGTTATATATCACCTTGTACAAAAACTACTTGATTATCCATATAGCTGAAACATATACTCCCAGGAGACAAAGACCTCTACTGCTTACATGCAAAATGCTTCAACTCATCTACATTTGTCGAAGTATTAACACGAAAAGTAACAGAATGCTCACCATGCTTCAAAACAGCATGAATAACCTTCTCAGACATATTTGATACCCCTACATATGACAAAAAATAAAAAATAATAAACATTTGAAGCTTCAAATCACAATTTCATATTTGAATAACCTAAAACTTAAAAAGTGTACAGGAAAGTACACATTTAATCGAAGCCGAAACATCAAATAACAGTAAACCAAAATCAAATACTCCATCGATTAAGCTTCAGAATCTTATTGGAACACATAATTGAATAAATCAGAAGCCTACGATCTAACATCAGTTCGATTTCATATCATGCATCATAAACTAAAATCATCATCAAACAACAGTAAACAAAAATCATTTCACGAGAATCAAAAGATAATATATAACGAATATCAAATCAAGATCATACAAACAATAAGATGTAACATATCGAGTTCATACCATCAACTCATAAACTCGGAAAAACTAAAAATCAGAAACAAACCTAAAAATTAGATGTAACAGATCGTACAACCAAAAGAAAACTAACCTGAAGTTGAATTATGCTGCAGAAACAAATCAAATCCAACCTAACCTCTATGAATCTGTTAAATTACCTACGAAATTTATATCTGGATCGATCTATCTCTCAATGTGTCGTGAATTCAAATCTGAAGTTGAATTATGATGAAGAAACGATTAAATCCTCTCTGAAACTGTTAAATCGCCTCTCAAAATTAATCTCTGACCTGCTCCCAGTTTTTAATTCACGATTGAGATCCAAAAAATTTGATTTCAAAACACTTGTTGTACATATGGAATCGGTTCAAGGGTAATTAAGGTATATTGAAAACTCGCAAAATCGGGACTCGTCTTGCTGTTGGACTAACTCATCCATGTTTGGACTAAACTATTGCAAGCGGGGTTTAGAGGGTACTGGGCTTCATATGAGTGGACTAAAGCGTCCAAAGACCACAAACTTTGGTACTAAACGTCAATTTCTACTTTATTCAACCCCTATAAACCCTTGATCTTAGATGGTGAACCCTTTGAGCCCTGATGGGTCCATGGCTGAGTGTTATGCACCACTATTCTTATGACACATGTGAGATAGTTAGATGGCTAGCCAAAAATCATTTCTGAACCACAATACTTTGGAGCTCGATTCTTCAACAAAATTTAAAACTTGTTCGACGATCAAAAGCGGAGATAGCTTTTAGAAAGCAGGGGTAAAAAGCATTTTCTTTTCTATAATTTTATTTTTATGCTTTTAAAATTGGGTTTCCAATCTATTCTGACTTTAAAGCGTTTGGATGCCAGAAGCAAAAGTCAGAAGCAAAAATATTTTACTTCAAAAGGTTGAGTTTTTTACTTTGAGAAGTCGTTTTCAAATTTTATACCCAAATTAATTTCTTGCCCCTTTTATCTTTTATAAGTCGAGAAGCTACTTCTGAATGTGTATCCAAACAGGTCACATATCTAAATACCCTCTTAGAGCACAACTATGGAAATTTGCAAATAAAAAAAAAACTCAGCCATGTGGATTGGTAAACTCGGTTTTATTGAACCTTGCAAATAAATCCTAAGAATGTTTGGGTTGTCTTTGGATGCAACCTGGAGTGGAGCTTCTCCTCCACTCCAGGTTTTGTTTATAGCGTAGAGCCTTGGATGCAACCTGGAGTGGAGCTTCTCCTTGAGCTAGTGCTAAGGATAAGGCTGGAGGCAGAGTTAGGGCTGACGTGGAGTGCTTATCTTTTGAATCTTGTTAAGATGAATGCTTCCTATTAACATATCGTTGTTGATAGCACCCATGAATATTTTATCTCTTGTTGTCCAAGACCTTCTTTTTTGGCAGGCCTTGCTCTTTCAATAGGGTAGGAGTAGCCGTTGCAGATCGTTTGACAACCTCATGAAGTTCAGGGTGAGTTTGAAAGCGAAAATTTCCTAGCAAAACACGATAGACAGGAATCGTACGATTGATATGCAAAGTTCCACTACCTGGAGTTCGGTTACTGATAGACACATTTTTGTGTCTAATTTGTCCTCAATGTTCTGTATTGTTGGTACTCGATTTCGTACTTATTATGGTATTTTATGTGTTTGTAGGTATTTTTGGGAAATAAACATTTTTGGAAAATTCGGCTCGAAAAGTTGCTCGGGGCACCCCCCCCTGAATAGTACTAAGGGCACCCTCATTTTGGATAAGGGCCACCCCAGGGCACTCCTGCTGTTAAAGGCGCCCCTACTCTGGATAGGGTGCACCCCCTTCTTCTTCATTTGAAAATCATTTTCGGCGGGAAATATTTCATCACCACTGCACGAGATTTTAGGAAAGATTTCTGAGAGATTTTCATGGATATTATGTTGTTATTATGTTGTCACTTAATCAATAGGTCGCAGGACGTGTTTTTGGAAGGAAAACAAGGAATAAAATCTGCCCATGAATGGTTGTTGCGTTAAACAGGGTAAAAAATATTCTCGGATTACGCTTGAGTTATAAGAGCATATTACGTGGGATTTAAGAGGATATATTCTCTGAAAATTTGTTTCTATTCAATCCGGAGAGAGTTTGAAAAGTTTCGGACAACTCAGAAGTGTATAATAGAGGAAAGGAGAATAAAATCTCCTAAACTTTAATACGATATTTTCTGGTACTTACTCGAGAGATTGATGGTCCTGTGGTGTATTTATAGCTGAGTTTGGAGTCAGATAAGGGGATGGAGCGTTAGGGGGAAGAACAGAATGGAGAGAAATCAAGTTTGAGAAACCTGTTGCTGCTGCTGCCATTGATGAACACGAAGAACATAAGACGCCTGTAGACAGTCGTTCATGCTACAGTGACATTGACACATTAGTTGTATCGTTCTTTGTAACAGTTAGTTTGTAACAGGCGTAATTATTACAAACCCGGTTTTTCATCATTTCTCCCCTTTTCATCATTTGTAAACCATTTTTGAGCATAAATAAATTCTTTGAGAGGGTTTTCAACATGACGGTTATACCCCATCGCTGGGACGACGGATGAAGCTGAATTTCATCATGTGGTAAATTTAGTTAATTCCTTATTTACTTTTTGCACCGATTATAAATGGTTTATGATTTCTGTTAATCAATTGTTATCTTGTTTGATAGTGTATGCTTAGTCTTAGGTGCTTTTGATACACTATGCTTGTAATTTACGATTGATATTTTACGAAATCTATTTTGGAAAAGAATAAAGTTAATATTTCTTGTGTTTGGATCTATAATTGCCTAGGATTAATTTCTGAACCACTTGAATATGAAAAACAATGAAATCCCGAGTCCCGGTGAATTCTTCATCCCGTGACATATTTTGTATAAAATTTCTTATTTTTATATTTAAGCCTAGAATCAATCTCAACTAAGTCCGAGTGAACGACAACTCTATTTACCACTATCAAAAATTTCATCATTTTGGCGCCGCTGAAGCGGATTTGTTTATAGATTTGTTTTTAGGTTTTATTTTATTTGTTCTTTTTTACGCGTTTTGGTATTTTTGTTTGTTTTCAGATTTGGAGCTAAGCTAAAGGAAAAAGAGAAAGTGCTGAAAAGAAAGGAAAAGCCCAAAAAGGAAAGAAAAGAGAAATCCAAAAGGAGTGAAGAAGAAGATTTTGTAAATAATTTTATTTTTATTTTTTTAGAAACTGTAATTAAGGTTTTTATTTTTGTAATATTTTATTTTTGGACATTTTTTTCTTTTCTTTTGGACATTGGACTTTATTTTTAAAACCCTAAGGAATGGTTAGTTTAAATATAAACTGCACAGGGAAGGACGACGATTACGATATCGCCTCGGCCCCTCGGGTTCGTACACTGACATTGGAGTCGGTGGCCCGAGTCGACTTCAACGGTTCATCCCCCGTCTGGAACGGGAGGTAAGAATTCTAAACACCCGCGAATCCCCTGTCAGCGGGTTTACTGGATGATTTTGTATGCATATATGTTGAGGACCTGAAATCGTATTTAATTTTCTAGTAAAGGGAAAGGCCTGGCCAAATCAAGATAAGGACTCGGATTTCATCACCGTTTCCTTCTTGCCCGCCTTAGGAACATGTAACCTACGCGAACCTAAGCCTTAAAATTTGGACTAGAACGAGACCGATAGGGTAACGAGCTTATTAGGAAAGTCGTTCGAAAAATATTGGTTACTCTTTTGAGCATACTTTGAAGTTCATGACGGTTTCTGTGAGTTGAATATGCCGCCTTATAATGCCGGTGAGGCCTTGGGTATCAAAGATCCACTGAGCTTCCCTCGTCTCTATTCAACTTACTTTAACTCGGATTGATTCCAGAGAGGTTTGCTCAGATTGTAACGAATTCCTTTTCGAAAGAATAGAAGCTAGTCTAGAAACAATCTAAGTGGATTCATCATGATTTTTGTTTGCTAGATAAAATAGGCTTGTTGTGGTCGAGTCAGCCTTGTTTGTGCTTGTTTAGAATTCCCTTGCAGTTAGGATGTCGAACTGGTATAACCAATACAATGATTATCCAACTGAACAACATGGATATTACTCTTTTTATGATCATAGTGTGAATGGTGGTTGGGAACGCCAACCTTTTCAAGGTTTTGGGTCATACCATGGTGAGCCCAATTACTATCCACACGCGCATCGGTCATACGGGAAAGAAAACTATAATACTAGTTCTTCGTCTTTAGAGGATACAATCAAACTATTGAAAAGTAGTCTTTTTTATGATCCTTCAGTTCCTGTTCTTTCTCTAGAAGAGTCTCTCAGGAATTTAGCTGAGTCATCACGTAAGTTAGATGAATCGACATACAAGTTAGATGAGGTGAACAACGTAGTTATGGACGAAAGAACTGCTGCAACGACTGAATCTTCTTTGGAAGATATCCTCAATAGGTTAAGTGAAAACTTAGATCCAACACTTAGGGAGATTTCTTTAGAAGAGACCCTTGAGAGGATAGTTGAGTCGACACGTAGACTTGAGTTAGAGACGAACGAAAATATTGCTCGAAATGACTTGAATTTCCAATATAGTGTATCCAATAATGCTCTTGAAAATGAGGATAGTTATTTGTATAATTAAGATATCAAGGTTAGAATTGGTGACACTCCTTGTGTAGATGAGGTTCAGCCATTTCCATGTTATGATAATGATGAGTATGATGTGGACAATGTTGATGAAGAATCTGAAGTATTTCGGCATGGTGATTAGGAATTTGTTACTCCTATTGATCTTGATAATGAAAATGATATTTCTGGTTCAAATCCCGATAATTTTAATTATTATCCACCTATTCAAAAGGACGGGGATTTGACTAGAGATAATACCGTTTTAGACGAAGTTGTACTTCCTTTTGATTACGAAGCCAGTGATGGTTTAGAGGAACTAGTTTATCCTGAGAATATTTTTTTCGAGTCTAGAAATTTAGAAACTCTACTCTTAGAAGAAAATGAACTCGTAGAGATGAGTGAGGATAAACCTGACTTAGAAGAATCAATTGACCATTTCCAGAAATCTGATGACCTAGAAATTAGGGAAGTTGTGACTAGTCTTTCTAGAGACATTGAAAACTCTAATTTTGGGGGTGATCATCATTTTCCATGTGCTTTAACTCTTAGAAAGGTCCCTCACTTGAGACTTGACATATGTGCCTCAACCATTTTACAAGATTATCTTCATACGCGTTTTCCCGAACCTAATAATGTCCAGGAAGAAGTTCAGTTGTTAGAAACCCATCCTCTGGTTGATGTGGTTTACCCAGGCTATGATACCCAGATTGATTTTGTTTTCCCACCAAAAAATGTTATTCCAATTGTGGGAACGTTTGAATTTGAAATGTGTCAGTTATTGAGTTTTGAGACTAAACCTAATTACTTTAGGAGATTAGGGTCGACACATTTGTTTAAGGAACATCACCATTCTCATTGTGGTCAGATGTGTGAATCAAATCTGATTGACTTAGAGGATCCCCAGTTATTCAGGTTATTATTATGTGCTTCTAAGTTTGTATTTGAGTTTTTCCAGACTCTAGAACCTGAACATTCGGATCTAACTTATGAGAAAATGCAACCCATGGAAATATTTTATCTAGACCCTGTTATAGAACCTGAACCTGAACCTGAACCACAGCTAGATGTAGTTGTCTTAAACAAGAAACTAGACAAGGTTGTGCTTTATTTGTTAATTTTCTTGGCATGTTGCAGATTCCTTTTACTTGTGATAACTCTATTTGGTTTTGGTGATCCGCAGTTATTCCGGCTATTACTTTATGATTCTATAAGGTGATTAATTCCTTCCGATGTCTGGCTGAAGACTTTAAACTTATCACTTCTTGGGATGTAACCCAATCTCATGCAACACGGTAATATCTTTCCTTAACTCTTTTGCTTCGAGTGGTAACAGTTTCTCCTTGTTCATGCTTTTAATTTTATCTTTAGAATATTGAGGACAATGATAGATTTAAGTTTGGGGTATGGGAGAAACTTTTTAGTTAATATAAATAAACTCCAAAGCCTAGAAATTTATGCTTATTAAGGTTGGCACTAACCAATCTAAGTGGATGGAACATCTTGGTTGTAGGAGTTGAGGAACCAATCTGATTAGATGGAAACATCTAAAGAGTCTATTCATAAAAGCACAGAGCTCAGGTGTTAGAATTAAAATTAAAAAAAAATGGTAGTTTCGCCATATCTCGTTGAATCCTAATCCTTTTTTTAAGTGACTTGGTGGGGCACACGATTCAAGTTGTTACCTTTGCTAGGGTGAATTAGGTGATTGAGATACGAAAAATAAAATAAAATTGAGACCAGACCATCAGACCAACCGGAATAAATTCAATAAAGTCGACTACGGGTGCCCTTGTATATGCCAGTTGTGTTGACCTAGAGTTAGGTTTATCGACCACTGGTCCCCTTGTATATGCCGATTGTGTTGATATTAGTCAGACTTGTATCCCATTCCATTAGGATAGGTTCATCTTGGCAGAGGCCTTCAGACAATATGGGAAACACCGTTCAACTTTAAACCATATACTTTTCTCTTTATCCATCTTCTTAATCTTTCCATGTGATTGGTTGACTCCGGTTATGATGTCCAGAAACTATCTGAGTAGAGCTCTGTCACTTATATATGAATTTTAGTATGCTGAGTGCAAACTCGTGTACAACAATTGGAATTTCGCATCAGGGTACTTCCTCCTATATTCAATGAGAGTATGCCAACCAAGGAGATTCTTTAGTGCCTTCCAAGGTTTTGCGTAGATAGCTAGGGTCTGGAGTAAAGGTTTTGTGGGTACACCTCCGGTAAACCCTCCCGAGATTAACTCGGTCGCTAGGGCCACCTAGCAAGTTAGGATTTTATTTTTCTTGATTAGTTTTGCTCGAGAACTAGCAAATAATAAGTTTGGAGGTATTGATAGACACATTTTTGTGTCTAATTTGTCCTCAATATTCTGTATTGTTGGTACTCGATTTCGTACTTATTATGGTATTTTATGTGTTTGTAGGTATTTTTGGGAAATAAACATTTTTGGAAAATTCGTCTCGAAAAGTTGCTCGGGGCACCCCCCGGAAAAGTACTAAAGGCACCCTCATTTTGGATAAGGGCTACCCAGGGCACCCCTGCTGTTAAAGGCGCCCCTACTCTGGATAGGGGGCACCCCCTTCTTCTTCATTTGAAAATCATTTTCGGCGGGAAATATTTCATCACCACTGCACGAGATTTTGGGAAAGATTTCTGGGAGATTTTCATGGATATTATGCTGCGATTATGTTGTCACTTAATCAATAGGTCGCAGGACGTGTTTTTGGAAGGAAAACAAGGAATAAAATCTGCCCATGAATGGTTGTTGCGTTAAACAGGGTAACAAATATTCTCGGATTACGATTGAGTTATAAGAGCATATTACGTGGGATTTAAGAGGATATATTCTATGAAAATTTGTTTCTATCCAATCCAGAGAGAGTTTGAAAAGTTTCGGACAACTCAGACGTGTATAATAGAGGAAAGGAGAATAAAATCTCCTAAACTTTAATACGATATTTTCTGGTATTTACTCGAGAGATTGATGGTCATGTGGTGTATTTATAGCTGAGTTTGGAGTCAGATAAGGCGATTGAGCGTTAGGGGGAAGAACAGAATGGAGAGAAATCAAGTTTTAGAAACCTGCTGCTGCTGCCATTGATGAAGACGAAGAAGATAAGACGCTTGTAGACAGTCGTTCATGCCTCAGTAACATTGACACATTAGTTGTATCGTTCTTTGTAACAGTTAGTTTGTAACAGGCGTAATTATTACAAACCCGGTTTTTCATCATTTCTCCCCTTTTCATCATTTGTAAACCATTTTTGAGCATAAATAAATTCTTTGAGAGGGTTTTCAACATGACGAGTTATACCCCATCGCTGGGACGACGGATGAAGCTGAATTTCATCATGTGGTAAATTTAGTTAATTCCTTATTTACTTTTTGCACCGATTATAAATGGTTTATGATTTCTATTAATCAATTGTTATCTTGTTTGATAGTGTATGCTTAGTCTTAGGTGCTTTTGATATACTATGCTTGTAATTTACAATTGATGTTTTACGAAATCTATTTTGGCAAAGAATAAAGTTAATATTTCTTGTGTTTGGAGCTATAATTGCCTAGAATTAATTTTTGAACCACTTGAATATGAAAAACAATGAAATCCCGAGTCCCAGTGAATTCTTCATCCCGTGACATATTTTGTATAAAATTTCTTATTTTTGTATTTAAGACTAGAATCAATCTCAACTAAGTCTGAGTGAACGACAACTCTATTTACCACTATCAAAAATTTCATCAGTTATATTTGGATCATCACAGTCGAGAGCCTGTAAACCGCTTCATGTAGTCGTTAGTTGTTAGTTGATTCTCCAATCCGACATCGTGATTTGCTGTAAAAAAAACGTTGACCATATTACACCATTTGGAGATGTTGTTGGGAGAAATGTTGTTATACTAGGTGTATACCATCCCGGTAAAAGACTATAAAAGTTCCTTGAGGCGCCATACCTGATTATACTAATGCTCTACTAGTGATTTCAAGAGCCGAGACATATGCTCTCGAACGTCTCCCGATCCATTGTACAACTAGAGTAATCCAATGGATCTCTATTGCGTAAGGAGGATGGTGCTAATGAAGTGAAGACGAGCCCTCCTTTCCACGGTTTTGAAGGAGCATTCATAAATATTCATGAGTGATTAAGTTAGGTTGTTGTATCATTTTTGGTACACGATCAGTGACGACGCGGACCTTGTCATCTTCCAGGATGTGAACCCTTAAAGTGTTAGCATCAACAGTAGACTTGGAAGCATTCCTGGCTTGTTCCGTCTAACGTTGCTCCGGCAATAATTGTTCCACCATAGTCTTGACATAAGTGAGCACCTCCTTATTATTGGTATCCATATTCCCTTGTGCCTTAGCGAGGGTTTCTTGTCTCTATATCAGATAAGCTAAGTTGGAAAGATCTTGGGTGTTTCTGGTACCTTTAGAGCACTGCCAGAGGGAGTAGTGTTACCAGATGTGTTTCCCGAAGGGGTATTATTACCAAGCTGACGGTATGAGGAGTGATCTCACACCACCACTAGTATTACTGAAATTTGGATTCGAAGAAGAGGTTACCGATCCTGACCTAAGATGCACCATTCTGAACAATTGAAGAATTGATTTTGTAATTGAGAGGTTGATCTTCCATCATGGTTGCCAAAAAATTTTTTGGTGAAAAACAATGTACTGTGAAAGTATTTTCTAGGTTCAAGAAATCAAAACGTACAAGCGCCTAAACAAAAAAATAATCGTTCACGTCTAGCTTCGGTCTCAAAGGTGGAGATAATGGGTTGATCTTAAGGAAGCGAAGCGGAGAAAGGTGAGAAATCACTGTGTGATGTGTTTTTGGTATGGAGTTGTTGAACTAGTGATTAAATGTTAAATCTTTTGAACATAATCTTGTTCTGATCGACTTCCTATTTGAATAGATGAAATCATCTGTTTATAGTCATAGTGAACACACATTGTTTCCTAGTAAATTTTGGAAGTTGTGACGGAGTTGAGAAGTGGAAATCGTGGAGCGTGGTGAAGTCACATCCTCTATGTCAGGAAGACATCAATTATTATATGAGTACTACACCCTCATTCTCCTAGCTTCCCTAAACCTTGACCGCTACTTGTTACTTTCTCATCATGTGGAGTTGTCATGCTATCCTGCATGTTTCTGTAAACCGCTATACCAATATCCTAGTGATAATAGCACCTCCCACCCCCACCCCGCCCATATGACATATTTGATATCTCGTAAAAAAATAGTGAAGTTGTGGACTACTATTTATTTTGGTTAATTCATGGTGATGACTTGTCGAGACCATATGATCAACTTTGTATTTAATTAAATAAACTAATAAGTGTCACATATAACAAAAATAGAAAGTTTAGTAATAACTTAAATTTTAGTAAGTCTAGGAGTAGATTTTGTTGGCATTGCTTGATTGTTGAGCTCTGATGATGTCATTGAGTAAGCAATGAACACAGATTACCGAGGTGATTTCTTTGATGATCTCAACTGGGAAGTTCACTTGCAGAATATCTATGGCTTGGCGTATCGAGGAGACCACTCAGACTCGGAATGCTGAGTGGTGAGATGAAAGAATTGGTGTTTGCATCAGAGATCAGAAAGACCAACAGTGTTAGGCCAACACTAGATAAAAGCACTAGTGGTGACATTGGATCATGTAGAAATGTACGTTTAGTCCCAAACTAGTTGGGCTTTAGACACTCTAGTCCTGCCTCCTCAAGCCTAGTATTAGGAGATACAAATTTACCTATTCTAAAACGAGTTAGTCCATACATGTAATCAGTCCAAAATGGTTTCTTGTAATGACGGAAAGGACCCTTATTTAGAAACAAATCATTTCTTTGTTGTTTTTTATTGCCCAGAGCTCTGCAACGAAAATTCATCATGTTTCAGCACGATTATCCCCTTCAAATATCTTTGATTTCTCTCTTAATCTCTTTTTCTTCTCGATCTAGTTATTTTCTGAAACTCTAGAAATGAGAGATGACACCAGATCGGTGGTAAGGTTTATGTATAAATCAGATACGAAGGAGGAGATTCAGAACTTCTGTATGGGAGATTCGGTGTTCATTTGATCTATTATTTTTGATTGATATCAAGAGTTTTGGATCTTATGAGGAGGAGGATAGTTAGATGTGATTTTCTACTCAAAAGATCTGCTGATCAAGAGTTCTTAACTTTAAGGTAATTTGATATATCTTTAATTTATTATGTTTATTGTTAGATCTCTATTAGGTAATTCAATTGATACAAAATCTCAACAAAAAAAAAACCCTCAATTTTTAAATCTTCTCTTCTCTGTAAAAAAACTCATAATGATATCCGTTTCTTTTTACTTTCTTAATAGTAGATTAAGTGTTCGAAAAAATGTCTCTTTATATATTTCAGTTCAAGTTGCTCTCGTTATCCTCCTTGTATACCTTGTTATTAACTTATAGCTAGTGGGCACAACCCCACCAAGGGTTCTGATCCCAAAAGAAATGTAAACATAACACAAATCTGTCTTGCTTTTAACAATCAGGAAGCTAGGTTGCCCTATAGGTATGAAAATCTATTAAAACAAATGAATACAAATTATAATGATTTTTTTATATGACAAACTTAAACAAGTGGGAAATGGTTAATTTTACATGGCCTCTATATGAAATCGTTCCCAAAAAATTTGCATAAATGGAGCCAGTTGTATCCGTCTTCTATATGAATAGCCAACTACGTACAGACATGCCATAATCGATTTGAAAGGGTGTTAACTGCTAAGACATTAAATATCCTAATCATCATACAAGTGGAATTTTGAAATGTAGTTTATGGGAATGGATAGGAAATTATATATGGAAGGCTCACCTTATGTTGTTCTTTTGATACTTGATTATTCTTTTTAATTCAATTTCTTAGCTTGATTTCGATTTCATTAAAAAAATTATAGATATGTGACGTTCAAGTAGCTTATGTAACTAAGATATTTCAATATATTCTAACTGTCCATTGAAATGCATCAGGAAAAGAGTTCTTTACATACACAAAAGTGGTAGTTAATGTTGTTGGACCATTCTGTGATTCGGTGAGGAAAATGGTCGACAAAGATGCACCAACCATGATCTGTCTGAGTTGTACGTGTACACATTGTTCTCCCTGATTACTATTCTCCTTTTGGGCATGGGTTTAATTATTCCCAAAACCTAGGATGGGCGTGTTGTTTTCATGTTTCCTTGGTTGGGAAGAACAGTTGCTGGAACCACAGATCAAACACCCAAATAACAATGCTTCCTGAACCACACGGAGATGAAATTCAATTATACCGGATGCCATCAGTGATTACCTTAATGTGAAGGTTGGTAATCCTTGTCAGATATCCCTTTTACCTTAATTTAGTACTCATCAGACTATGTAGCTTATATTTGCAGATGATATCGTGAATAGAGTTGTTCAAATGAGCGTTTCGATATCAATTGATGTACTTAATGTTAGTCTGCTGGGTTCATTTCTTGAGTTCAGTTTCCATTTCATATATATTTGAGTACTTGATAAATGTTTACAAATTTGATTGTTTATTATTCTCTATATGATTGTAGTTGGGCTGCTTGGTAACAATGAACTAGAGATGTTGGTGATTACGAAGAAAATGGGCTCACTATATGTTGCAAGTTCTACCGAGATGACTTCTGAAATTGATTCTATAAGAAGCTGGATGTTGAATATGGGAGGAAGGTGGATAAAAAAAGAGTGCTTGTGGATGTTGAATATGGGCGTAAGTTCAAGCAGGTTGGTGTTTGCAAGCTCGTTTTGATTTTTATATCATGTAAAATATGCGCATCTCAGTACATCAAGTTGTAGTATATCTTGAAAAATATGCGTATTTCAGTACATTTGTTCACGATTCCTTTCCCGGATCAAGGTTGGTTCGGAAAGATATGTTTACAGTGATAATTACACTTCTTTTATTTTCACAAAAAATAATGTAGTATGTCAGGAGTATAGCAGTCACCGTAATCATTAAAAAAATTACTCCTCAATATCTATTTATTTTTATATGCACAAAAAGTTATCTGGTGCTTAGTCCTTTTTGACGTTAGATTGAGAAGGATTTTAAAATACTTACTTTTCTTTATATTTCAAGGTCGTAGACGCAATTACACAAGTGTACATATTTATACACATACTCATTATCAATGTGTACATAGTTGTACACCTGTTGATTGTTAATGTGTACATGATGATTATTAACGGTACAGAATTGTATTACCCTGATGTAACTTTGACTCAATATTTTTTTTAGTGGATGCATTGACGGTATAGAATTGTAATGCATAAACCATTACCTCTGACATGGTAGACACCGATCTTCTCCTCTTAAATCTTTAGGCCATCCATAAGCCGGCAATAAGTATCTTAGAAACACATGTAATTTTATGGGTATGAACTGGGAATGTTTGGTCTCAGCCAATGAGCTGTTTTGTTAATTCAGGAACTAGATCTATGCTTCTACTACTTTTCCAAAACCCTGTAATGTAATCATGTTCTGTTTATTTTGCATTTTCGTGTCTAATGCATCTGATGTTATATGTATTTCGTCATATTCTCCCTCCATGCCTATCTTTGGTTGTCAGCTACTGAGCTACATCTAAAAGATGCATGCGTATGATTTTGGATTTAAAACATCATGTTCTCTGACTGACTTCGTTAATAACGACAGGGTTCTAATATGAAAAAATGACTCCATAAGCTTATTCTTGGGCAAGTATCTAGAGTGTACAAACTGGTGCACACGGGAAAAAGATTGACTTGATAAACTTATGTTCATAGACTCGTAGGTGTACAAACTGGTGCACGCCTAGAAAAGCTATCCTGTAACCTTATGCTTGTGTTTCCAGTTTGTGCACATTTTATTTTTGAATTGTTACTGTGCACATTGTTGTTCACGTTGATTCTTAATGCATACATAATAGTTCACATGTTGATTCACAAAAGACATCATGTTCTTATATTTTTTTGTCCTATCAGGATCTGATATGAACCTTTGAAGGCTGACTGAGTTGATTGTTTTTATCTAAATCACATTATTTCAGCTGTCGATATCGTCGTCTAGATTTCTTTGGATTGTAAGCCTTCTTTGTATTTCCACTTTCTGAGTTTTAAACACCTTTACTTTGTTATTATCACTGTCATACAATATAACAAAGTAAAGGTAAGATTTCTTTGGATTGTAAGATTTCTTTGGATTTTAAACACCTTTAAAATCCAAACAACAACACCTCAAACTTTTTATCCGTTTCTGTAGCTTTTTATCCGTTTCTGTAGCTTTCCAAAGAAAAGGTGTTTAAAATTCAAAGAAATCTTACAATCCAAAGAAATCTTACCTTTAATTTGTTATATTGTATGGTAGTGATAATAACAAAGTAAAGGTGTTTAAAACTCAGAAAGTGGAAAGACAAAGAAGGCTTACAATCCAAAGAAATATAGACGACGACATCGGCAGCTGAAATAATGTGATTTAGGATAAAAACAATCAACTCAGTCAACCTTCAAAGGTTCATATCAGATCCTGATAGGACGAAAAAATATAAGAACATGATGTCTTTTGTGAATCAACATGTGAACTATTATGTATGCATTAAGAATCAACGTGAACAACAATGTGCACAGTAACAATTCAAAAACAAAATATGCACAAACTGGAAACACAAGCATAAGGTTACAGGATGGCTTTTCTAGGCGTGCACCAATTTGTACACCTAGGAGTCTATGAACATAAGCTTATCAAGTCAATCTTTTTCCCGTGTGCACAAGTTTGTACACTTTAGATACTTGCGAGAGAATAAGCTTATGGAGTCATTTTTTTACATTAGAACCCTGTCGTTATTAACGAAGTCAGTCAGAGAACAGGTTGTTTTAAATCCAAAATCATACTCATGCATCTTTTATATGTAGCTCAGTAGCTGGAAACCAAAGATAGGCATGAAGGGAGAGTATGAAAAAATACATATAACATCAGATGCATTAGACACGAAAACGCAAAATAAACAGAACATGATTACATTACAGGGTTTTGGAAAAGTAGTAGAAGCATAGATCTAGTTTCTGAATTAACAAAACAACTCATTGGATGAGACCAAACGTTTCCAGTTCCTACTCATAAAGTTACATGTGTTTCTAAGATACTTATTGCCGGCTTATGGATGGCCTAAAGATTTAAGAGGAAAAGATCAGTATCTACCATGTCAGGGGTAATGGTTTATGTATTATAATTCTATACCGTCAATGCATCCACTAAAAAAAATATTGAGTCAAAGTTACATCATGGTAATACAATTCTATACCGTTAATAATCAACATGTGTACAATCATGTACACATTAACAATCGACAGGTGTACAACTATGTACACATTGATAATGAGTATGTGTATAATTATGTACACTTGTGTAATTACGTCTAAGGCCTTGAAATCTGAAGAAAAGTAAGTATTTTAAAACCCTACTCAATCTAACGTCAAAAAGGACTAAGCACCAGATAACTTTTTGTGCATATAAAACTAAATAGATACTGAGGAGTAATTGTTTTAATGATTACGGTGACTGTTATACTCCTGAGATACTATATTATTTTTTGTGAAAATAAAAGAAGTGTAATTATCACTATATACATATCTTTTCGAACCAACCTTGATCCGGGAAAGGAATCGAGACAAATATACTGAAATACGCATATTTTTCAAGAGATACTACAACTCGATGTACTGAGATGCGCATATTTTACATGATATAAAAATCAAAACGAGCTTGCAAACACCAACCTACTTGAACTTACACCCATATTCAACGTCCACAAACACTCTTTTGTTATCCACCTTCCTCCCATATTCAATATCCAGCTTCTTATATAATTAATTTCAAAAATCATCTCTGTAGAACTTGCAACATATAGTGAGCCCATTTTCTTCGTAATCACTAACATCTCTAGTTCATTGTTACCAAGCAGCCCAACTACAATCATATAGAGAATAATAAACAATCAAATTTGTAAACATTTATCAAGTACTCAAATATATATGAAATGGAAACTGAACTCAAGAAATGAACCCAGCAGATTAACGTTAAGTACATCAGTTTATATCGAAACGCTCATTCAAATAACTCGCTTCATGATATCATCTGCAAATATAAGCTATATAGTCTGATGAGTACTAAATTAAGGTAAAAGGGATATCTGACAAGGACTACCAACCTTCACATTAAGGCAATCACTGATGGCATCCGGTATAAATTGAATTTCATCTCCATGTGGTTCAGGAAGCATTGTTATTTGGGTGTTTGAATCTGTGGTTCCAGCAACTGTTCTTCCCAACCAAGGAAGCATGAAAACAACACGCCCATCCTAGGTTTTGGGAATAATTAAACCCATGCCCAAAAGGAGAATAGTAATCAAGGAGAATAATGCGTACACGTACAAATCAGACAGATCATGGTTGGTGCATCTTTGTCGACCATTTTCCTCACCGAATCACAGAATGGTCCAACAACATTAACTACCACTTTTGTGTATGTAAAGAAGTCTTTACCTGATGCATTTCAATGGACAAATAGAATATATTGAAATATTTTAGTTACATAAGCTACTTGAACGTCACATATCTATAATTTTTTTAATAAAATCGAAATCAATCTAAGAAATTGAATTAAAAAGAATAATCAAGTATCAAAAGAACAACATAAGGTGAGCCTTCCGTATATAATTGCCTATCTATTCCCATAAACTACATTTCTAAATTCTACTTGTATGATGGTTAGGATATTGAATGTCTTAACAGTTAACACCCTTTCAAATCGATTATGGCATGTCTGTGCGTAGTTGGCTATTCATATAAAAGACGGATACAACTGGCTCCATTTATGCAAATTTTTTGGGAACGGATTCATATAGAGGCCATAGAAAATTAATAATTTCCCACTTGTTTAAGTTTGTCATATAAGAAAATCATTATAATTTGTATTCATTTGTTTAATAGATTTTCATACCTATAGGGCAACCTAGCTTCCTGATTGTTAAAAAAAAGACAGATTTGTGTTATGTTTATATTTCCTTTGGGATCAGAAACCCCTGGTGGGGTTGTGCCCGCTAGCTATAAGTTAATAACAAGGTATACACGGAGGATAACGAGAGCAACTTGAACTGAAATATACAAAGAGACATTTTGTCGAACACTTAACCTGCTATTAAGAAAGTAAAAAGAAACGGATATCATTCTGAGTTTTTTACAAAGAAGAGAAGATTCAAAAATTGAGGATTTTTTTTTTGACATTTTGTATCAACTGAATTCCCTAATAGAGATCTAACAATAAATATATAATAAATTAAAGATAAATCAAATTACCTTAAAGTTAAGAACTCTTGATCAGCAGATCCTTTGAGTAGAAAATCACATCTAACTATCCTCCTCCTCAGAAGATCCAAAACTCTTGATATAAATCAAAACTAATAGATCAAATGAACATCTAATCTCCCATACAAAAGTTCTGAATCTCCTCATTCGTATCTGACCTTCCCACCGATCTGGTGTCATCTCTTATTTCTAGAGTTTCAGAAAATAACTAGGTCGAGAAGAAAAAGAGATTAAGAGAGGAATCAAAGATATTTTAAGGGAATAATCGAGCTGAAACATGATGAATTTTCGTTGCAGAGCTCTGGGCAATAAAGAACAACGAAGAAATGATTTGTTTCTAATTAAGGGTCCTTTCCGTCATTACAAGAAACCATTTTGGACTGAATCGTACATGTATGGACTAACTCGTTTTAGAATAGGGAAATTTGGATCTTTTAATACTAGGCTTGAGGAGGCAGGACTAGAGTGTCTAAAGCCCAACTAGTTTGGGACTAAACGTACATTTCTACATGTTATAATGTTTAAAGGTGGGCTAGCTCTCAGAGATGCATCTAATGCTAATTGGGCTATTTCAGCTTAAGTAGCATGAAACATTGACAGTCCCGACCCTTTGTGGGCGTCCCAATTAAAATCTAATGGTAGGTTTGAATGCGGAATTCTAAAGCTGGAATTTATATCTCTAGAAGATTTGGTAGAATTATTATTCCTTTGGTATATTTAGTTGTCCAAATCCCTTGGATTCACATTTTTCTCGAGATTTGTAATCCGCCAAATCCCCATTTTGAATACCGCCTCCCTCCACTCCCCAAGATTTGCTGAGAAACTTATGAGGGATTTATGGACCCATCTTTTTTTAAATTAAAATATCAAGTTTTCTCCCTCTAAACAGTCTCCAAACGTTACATCGGATTTAAAACAAGAAAATGCTAAGGATTTGGGAACTTTCACTTAGCTACCAAACACACGAAAAATTTGCATGATTCTCGTTATTTATAATCACGTGATTCCCAGTGTTGAACCCTGAATCCTGAACCTTAAACCAAACACACCATAAATAATTTCATAAAAAATCAGCACTTTTTTATATAAGAAAAGAGGTGCACCTCATACAATACATACAATACATCTGAAACAAGATTTTACAGGCCTGGTTTTTAAGTTTACAGAGTTAAAACTATCACCACACACTCTTGGATCTCGGAATAGCTCAAAATATACAACCATTACAACCAAACAAGTATACAAGTCAGTTGGGTTGTTAAAAATAATACCAAACCATCTAACATGACTGCACTGGGCAGAGATATTAGGATCAGCAATTGTTCAATCCATTTTTCAAGGTTTTTCATAAGTAAGTTAAATGGAAATGTTTGGGTTGTTGAAGACAATACCAAACAATTTAACAACACTGCAGTAAGCAATGGTGTTAGGATCAGCAAATGATCCGTCAATTTTTCAAGATTTTCCCTAAAGTAACAAATGCAACACACTAAAATTAAACTACGGTAGCATCTGGTAACTAGCTGGCTCTGAATCGGTAGGAAGCCGTCTGAATAGGTTTACATCTATGTCTGAGTTGGTGTCTGAATATGAGTCTTAGTGAATGGAGTCTTAATAACCAAAGTTGCTGCAAAAGATGATGTTCCATTTGAGGTTGTTGATGTTTTTGTTGATGGAGTTGTTATTGATGTTACTAGCTTTGATCTTGTTGATGTTGTTTTTATCATTTTCTTCAAACACAGTAGAAATTTTTCTTCTTGTACGAACAATAAATACATCCCTTTGATTAAGTTAACAAGCCAACAATCAGATTTAGATAGTTGTTAAAGTGCATCAAGTAAACAAAATCCAAAAACACCCAAAATCAGAAGAAAAAACTAGATCTGAAATTGCAAATAGCGTAAACAAAACTAAACTCAAGTAAAACTTAATCTGGAGACTAATAGTGAAAGATAAACTAGAAGTGAAGGTGCTACGGAGGATGGTCTTCTCATAAAAACTCCAAATGAGCCAATCTGAGCAGAGGCGGTTTTAAAATTTTAAGGTTTCTGATATTTTGTTTTAGGAAAGAGGAGATGGGAGGAAAAAGAGGAGAAACCCTGTAAAAAAATCAGCACTAATATTCAAAACTTCCATAATTTCTTGAATTTGGAAATGTTTAAGCAAAAAAGTAAGGCTAGAAAATCAAAACAGTATTTTGGAAGTAGGCCATGGAAATTTTATAGGTATTTGGTATAGTACGTAAAATAGCTGATGCGTCAGCTATCTGGACTGTAACACAAGACTAAGAAGCCACACTCCTAGTTCTGTTAATCAAATACAACATGCCCCTAGCTTTCAATTCATTCATTTTTCAAATCCAACACGATTTCTCTCTATTCGTCTCTTTTGTTTTTTAAGTATAAACTGTAAATCAAAAGTACAATCATACCTAATGGTGGTGAAGCATGTGCGATTGTAAATCACAAATAAAATTATACTAAATAAAACAAAATCAACTTAATGGAAATTTCTTATCTTCCAAAGAGATCTGTTGAGTTTCTTTATATACAAACTTCAAATGACCTTACAAGTTTTTGTTGTTATATAATTGGATAATGAAGATTCTCGATGAGTGAATTTTTTTTTTTTTTTTGAAGCAAAAGATAATTGAATTGAAAAAAGATCAGTTACAGGGTTGAGTTACATCCTCAACAAGTTGAGATCTAATCTTTAGAAGGGGAGAACTAGTCCATGAATGGTTTAGAGCATCTACTCTAGCTAATCTAGAGAGTATATCTGCTACTTTATTCCTCTCTTTAGGAATGTAGTAACATTTCCAAGAGTTGTACTTTTTAAAGAAAAATTAAATGTCCTTAATCAGATTAACTAGACGCCGGTCGATAAGAGAATTTTACTCGATTAGTTAGATTATATTTAAAAAACTAATTTTAGGGTTTTATATAAATCAAATTCTGAATGTCCATTAAATATTTGGTTAAAATCAGAACAAAATCCATTTATGTTCCAGTGTTATTTAATCCAGCGTATTAAGTATAAAAATCAATAGTTTTGAAGTGGTATTTCTTTTTGGAAGAAAAATAGGTTCATTTAAAGTGGTTCCCAATTAAAACTTCTCAAACAAATCCAAATAGTAGCATTTTTAAGATCTCGCCTGATAGTTCGATTCACACATTCATTCAAAGTTCAATATCTATAACTTTGACTATTAATTTTTGTAGTAAACAAGAGCTAAAGTAGTATCTAATAGTTACACAGATGGATGATGATTACAAAACACCATTTCTATTACCAATAAATCTCATTACAGGGATAAGAGAGTTTAAGGCGTATTTATATTTAACATAATAAATAGTAAACAAAATTAACAACACATATATGAATACAATGTGTAAAGATATAAAAAAATAAAAAATTCACGTGGCAGGCATATGAGTGAATTGGATTATCCCGTACCTTCTTTGGTTATCCTGCATTATAGTATCATGTAACATTTCTTCAATAAAATATGTTATTATCTCTTTCTCAAGCCCATGGATGGAGAAATAACATTGAACTTGGATCTCAACATAGAAAATCTTGGACCATGCAATCCCTTGGTAAAGATGTCTGCAATCTGATTAATACTATGAACATAAAACACATCAAGATCCTTGGACCGAACTAGCTCTCTAATATAGTGGTAATCCAACTGTACATGCTTCATTCTTGAGTGCATAACTTGATTGGAGGCAAAAGCAATGAAACCAATGTTATCACAGCCTAGTTTAGGCATGCCAAGAAGATGAAGATGAAGATGCAAGTCATTCAGAATGTAGAAAATCCATACAATTTCTGTTGCATTGTGAGCTAAAGTCTTGTATTTATCTTCAGTGCTAGACCTAACAACAATTGTCTTCTTTTTAGAAGACCATGACACAACATAAGAACCCATAAAATACAATAACCCCATGTTGATCTCCTATCATTAATGTAGCCTTCCCAATCTGCATCAGAGAATCCCAAAAGAAAAGAAAATCCTTTTCTGAAATGAAGCCCAAAGTCCAAAGTACCTATATCTCAAGATTATCTTTGCAACATGTAGATGATTAGATGTTGGATGTTGCATGTTGCATGTGTTGACATACCAAATTTACAGCATAAGAGATCTCAAGTTTTGTCCATGTAAGATATTATAGAGCACCAACTAATGACATGTAATCTATTGGATTTTTAAGTAGAACTCCATCAGTTTTGCTAAGTTTATCTTAAACTGCAATTGAAGTCTAACAAGAAGGGTTAGCTCGCTCTATATGAAAATTTTGAAACAAATCTACTGCATATTTTTTTTGTGATAGAAATAATGAATTAAAATTTCTTTTGGTTTCAAGGCCTATAAGAATTAAAGATCACCAAAATCCTTTATTGGAAACGACGGTTGTAGTTATTTAATGATGTATTAAAGAAAACTTTAAGAACATCCAGTAAGTAATATGTCATCAATATAGATAAGAGCCACTGTAATCTGATTTCCTTCTTTGTGAACATATAGAGATGTTCATCAACATAATTCACAAAATGAAGAGATTGCAGTGCAGCGCCCAATTTTTCATACCAACTCTTGGGACCTGTTTGAGACCATAAATAGCCTTATGAAGAAGACAAACATGATTTGGTTTTGAGGGATCAATAAAACCAGGAAACTGTAATATAAAAACTTCCTCCTTCAAATATATATGCAGAAATGTATTACATACATTCATCTGATGTATTTTCCAGTCAAATTGAACTTACGTGGACAAGATAATTTTGATGGTTGTTGGTTTAGCTACAGGACTAAAGATCTCTTCAAAATCTAGACCAGGTTGTTGGTGATATCCCTTAGCAACAAGCCTAGACTTATATATGTGATGTTATAATCTCCATTATGATTAATACTGAATACCCACTTATATCCAATAGTATTTTCAGTTACATGAGGAGATATTAAAGACCAAGCACCAGTATGTTATAGTGCGGTGAATTCAACAACAAATGCTAAGCTCCGTACTTTTTCCTTATTAGCATCTGCAATGCTCCTTGGAATGTGACACCAAGAAGCAGTATGCAAAGGATGTTTTGTTGCATAATAGGATTTTGGTGTGAAAATACCATTTCACTTCTAGTCGTCATGCAGTAGTCATTTTTAGTGACAAGAGGAGATGAAGCAAAAGGAGAAATAGAAATATTTGGAGATATTGAAGAAGGAGACTCTAAAGGAATGGGATGAGCATGAAATAAAGAAATAAAGATTGTAGTATCTATATAAGGAAATTAAGATTCATCGAATGACACATGTATGAAGATGTACATAGTGCCAGTAATTGGGTCTAAATACATACAACCTTTATGTTGTAGGATATATCTAAGAAAGACACAAAGTTTGCTTCTTGGATCAAGCTTACTAGATGTGTATGGTTTCATCCAGGGAAAGCAAGCACAACCAAATACTTTAAGAAAATTGTAGTCAGGTTGTTTATGAAAAAGTTTCTCCAAAGGAGTAAGAAAGTCTATGGACCTATTAGGTAATCTGTTTACAAGATAGTTAGCAGTCTGAAGAGATTTTTAATATGTATTTGGTAAACCAGATTGAAATAGAAGAGTTTTAGTGACTCATAGGAGATGTTTATGTTTAGACTTAGCCACATCATTCTTTTCAGGTGTATATGGGATAAGAAACATCATGAGAAATGCCTATAACATTGCAAAATTTATTAAGAAATGTGTTTAAGAACTCACCTTCATTATCACTTCTAATAGTTATAACAGAATGAGATAACAATTTCTCAATTATTGACTAAGGAAACAAAAGTATGCTTAAAACCATATTTAGAGGATAAAGACAAAATCCAGCAATATTGTATATTTGAATAATACAAACTACCAGACACAGAGGCAACATGACATGGACCCCAAAGATCCATATGCAACAACTGCATAGGTTGTTGTGCTACAATACAAGAAATTTGAAAAGGTAGTTTCTGAGTCCTACATAGTTTTTATTCATTACTAAAGAGTGGATTATTTGAAACGTTAGACAACTGCAAAGTATTATAGATTTTTTGAAGGGTTTGAAAATATGGATGACTAAATCTTCTGTGAAGAAGAGCACTGTCAGTTATCATAGATGAGAGAGCAAGAGGAGATTTGGTGACGATGATTGGATACAACCCATTTTATGTGGAGCTTGGAAGAGAATCTTCCCAGAAATTTGATCAATCAGAGAAAAACCATTAGAGTCGAGGGTTGAAGAGCAATTATCATCGGATATGAACTTATGAGATGAGAGGTATGGGGCACTAGAAAAATATCATTTATCATAAAGGAATAATCATTAAAAAAAATTCTAGAGTGTATTTTGTGAGTTATAGACATACCTACACCATTTTTTGTATTGATCACCACAGTACCATCGTAAGGAGTAACTAATGTTAAAGCATTGCTCGGTTGAACTCACAAGTGTTGATATCTCAATCTTGTTGTCAAATTTGGTAGTCAAAACTATATCTTGATTTCTAGTTTACATTTAGTCAAGTCTCGGATTAGGATAGAAGTGTGTAGTTGAGATTTGGATATCACTGCTTTCTACCGTTTGAAGGCGAAGATCAACAGGAGCTCTGGAAAACTTCTTTAACAAAGGTAAGTAAAGACTGAACCACCTATTTCTCAAGTTTTCACCTTTATATCTATGAGATATTTTCGCATGACTAAATTAGACAGTACGAGCATAATAGAAATTTCGGGTCAATTTTATCTTGAATATCATTCTCGAAATATGTTAAGATTAAGAACATTTGCTCATGCTTGATGAATTTGGTTAAGAACAATTTATTTCTCATAACCTAAATTGTGATTCAAGGTTTAATCATTTAAAAATAGCCTGAAACAGTTATTTGTGTCATTAATGTTATTAAGGAATGTTTCATATTGATTATTAGAGATATAAAACTATTGTAGATCTGGATACAAGACAATATGCATACCAGTTCACATACCAAGAGAACTGTTATAAGTCCACAGTCGCACTACATGTACCCAGTACACGTACCGGCATAGCTATAGTTCGGCAACGACTTTTTGATACGCATACCTGGTATCGTTACCATAAAAAGTCTATGAACTCGTGAGCCAGGAAGGTATGCATACCCAATATGCAAACCGGAAAGGTACGCATACTATAAAAGATTTGTGAGTTCCTGAACTTGTTTTTGTGTTAAGAATACGCATACCTGGTACATGTACTATGACAAGAATATTCACGAATAGGTATAGTATACGTACCCGGTACACGTACTTACCATGTCGAATATTTTCAGATGCATCAGAATTATTTCTAATCGATAATCGATATTTGGGTAACTCTCTAAGAACACATCTAGACATGATTGATCATATTTGTGACTCAAGCAAAGTCTTAAAGTGTTATATGAAAATGGTTAAGCTTATTGTTCAATTGGCTAGTTTCGGATAACTTTTATGAACCAAGCATTATACGCGGCTTGGTTACGGTTCATCCTTACCAGAGTGTATATTCTATTATGTTAATCTCAAGTCAAGTTTTTCATCTAACGGTGATTATTGATTGCTTGATTCCAAAGCTACCTTAGCTTAAATATAAAGCAACATTGATCTTGAAAGTCTATAAAAGGATAACCACAAACAACTGGGATCTTTGAATCCCTAAAATTATTCTCTTGTGTCGTAGTTGTAAGCTAGAGTCATCCTCTCCTTAAAACCCTTATAGGGTTTAGTGACCAAAAGGAATTCACCTAAGGATTCATGAAGCCAGGTCCAACTATTGTTATCTTGATACTTCGTGTATCCAGATTTTGTTTTGATTGTCGAGCCTTGCTCCAACAAACAAGATAGATAGAAATCACAAAGTTTCTCCGTCTCAAACTTTGTGATTCCACAAGTTTGTAATTGTGAGGCGAATAATAATCTAGGCTGCTCTTCGGGAGTCATAAGACCAAATTTTGAGGTTTGATAGATTTTGTTTATTGCAATCGATTTCCTACCTCACATTTATGTTTTATCATAACGAAAATCACATATATGCTTATATGTGGGAGGCAGATTGATTTAAAGTCTTCAATTATGTTGAAGCAACCCTTACGCTGTAAAAGACGTCAGCTAAAGGAATCAATTGCACGGAGTCCTGCTGAGATTCAAGAGGTGTAAGGAGCACGAATGTAATTGAATTGATGTGACAGTTTAATTCGGTCTCAACTACATTCTAGTCACCGTAGCAATCATGACTCAATCTTCTTCCTTTTTGTCGGGATATTATAGGGTTGGTCCGGCGGAGACCATTAGCATTAGTTAGCCCAAAAGTAAAAGGGATAGATTAAGTAAACCTATAGAGAGTGGGGCGGGTCTTGGTATATGCATGCTAAGATGTTCCAACTGACAATCCTGATCCGAACCAATTCTATCAAAATATGTGAAAATCAAAGTATCTGAGATATAACCGTTATGAAATACATCAAGTATATTAAATAAGTTATCCTTCTTATAAGTGGCCTACAGAACGTTTGCCTAAAATCAATGACAACACTATCACTCAACTTTGTTTAGGCTCGTCTTGTACTGTTTTGATTTCTCGAACCTAGAAAGTACTTTCACAATTGTTGATGGTGGTTTTTAGCTCAGGGTTAAATTTCAAAACTCGGCATCTAATATACCGTCACTCTGCGAGAAAAAGGATCCATGAGTGTCAGCCCCTCCACTGGCGCATTTATTGATCCGTTCAATATATTTACAGGAAATTTATCCAGACTGGCGCATGTAGCAACAATCCCAGACACACTGTAAATTTCAAAACCTTGCTTATACTATTCACTAACGTAAGACCCTCTGAGTACTTTTCTTGTGTTATGTTCCCTGGCAGAACCCTTAATATTGATATGGCATGACGGATTTGTGTTCACTCGCAGCAGAGTAACACGGATTTCCAAGTATCAAGGTTAAGGCCCTTGCACATAATGCTCAGTCAGAAAGCGTACTGCTCTCTGTAAATTCTGTGTCAACACATAGAATTCAATCAATTTTGTGATAATTCATGAATCTGACTAATTTGCAAAAATTAGGGTTTTGCGCCCTGCGCAGTATATTAGACCTCGTTGGTCGAAATTATGCTTAAGCAACTAAGCAATTGATCCTCCCCGGATTAGTAGGTGCAGAGTCCTTCTCAAAATCAGAAAGTAAATAATAACGGAGTCGCGGATAAGGAGCAGAAGCATGCCCGTGCTATAGGCTAGCCGACATCACTTGGCCACGCCCCATGATGCCCAACCGACCCTTATTCCTTTATCGACCAATCAGGTCGCATTAAACCTGCCACACTCCCATGAGTTGTGGCTGGGCCCATACTTGCTGGCCATATTTCCCATCGACCAATCAGGTCGCATTAAACCTGCCACGTGCACCAAATGGATGGCCACGCCCGTACTTGGCAAGCCTCTACTTTTATTGACCAATCAGGGTTCTCTAAACCCGCCACAGCTTTAAAAGAGGTGGAAAGTGTATCAAGAGGTCGCTATACTATTTTGGCTTCCCAAAACCGCGCCAACATGCTAACAACATGCCGAACATGCCAAGATGATCATGTCAGGCGCACGGCATGCCAAACATGCCAAACGAGCATGCCAAGCGCACATGCCAAAGCGACATGCCAAAACATGCCAAACGTTCATGCAAAACGCACATGCCAAATGTGCCACCTCGCCGCAGTAGCACGCCAAACGTGCCAACACGCCATAAATAGCGTACCTACGTGCCAACCCACTTTCAGTTCGTGACCAACGCTGCAACAGACTTCAATTTAGCTATCCTAACTAGAAGCACGACCATGCTCTAGTGGCGGTGGATGAAACCCTAATTTCTAGTCGTGGCACAAACTATGCCACTCCGGGCCACAACATACCGCGAGTAATAAAGGCATCACAACATGCCAATCGTGGAAATATTGACTCATGTGGCCATTTTCACATAACGTCCTAGCTATGGTTCTTTTGGCATGGCTCTGGCACCGTTTACATGAAACGCCGCTGTGCCACGGCCACATGCGGCATGCCATATGTGCTAATTAGGGTTTCGGCATTCCAAACCCTAACTTAGGCAAAATTGATGCGCCAAACAATGTTCCACAGAACATTGAGATAAATGTGGCCATTGAAACTGATGTTGCCACACCACATTTGAGTCTAACACCAACGTGCCAAAAATTTAGTGGCCACGGCTACGCCAGGCGCCACTTGCACCATCATGTCGCTGGCATGCACAAAATATGCCAGCCATTCCACCGTGCCACTGGCATGCACGAGCTATGCCATCCATGCACTAAAGTCGCCATTGTGCCACTATCAGGCGCCAACAAAAGGTAGCCATAATCAACGACTACCCTTCCACATGAGATGCAATCTCATCCATCCAAGTTCGCCACCAAGATGGCAGGTTTGTGGCAAGTTTTGGGCGATCAGCCGCCTAAATCTAGTGGCCATGGCTACGCCAGGCGCCACTTGCACCACCGTGCCACTTGCATGCACGAGCCATGCCAGCCATGCCGCACTGCCACTGGCATACACCAAAACACCACTGTGACATTATCAGGCGCCAATACAAGGTAGCCATAATCAATGGCTACCCTTCCTCATGAGATGCGATCTCAGCCATCGAAGTTTTCCACCGAACTGACAGACTTGTGGCAAGTTTTAGGGGACCAGCCAAGACGATCCTAATAGCATCACATGTTATTTTCCTACGACAAGCCTCTTGGTTTTAACTTGCCACACGTATCAAAGTGCTACATGTTTTCCACGAAAACACTCGAGACATCAAACATGTCACAAACTGGGGGATACTCATTAGGGTATTGGTCTGGCGGTTTACAGCATGCGGCGTGTAATACGCCTGTTACAGGAAAGTGTCATGAAACAAGGCGGTTAGTAATGGAAAGAAGTAACAGTGTGAATGAATCCACTTCCTTCATCATGGAAGCATAAATTCTGACGTTACTCCACTCTTTCGCCACTCAATCATTTCCACTTCCTATGAGACCAGGGTACATTTTATTACAACTTGTATCAATAGGTTTCACCTATTTCCACCAGACAACAAGTTTTGGTCGACAACAACATAGTATCCAGAAATCACCAAAGAACTGATAGATTTTCTTCCTGCAAGCCAGTTCCACTTTCTGATACAAGTCATAAAAAAAGCCACACCTTCAGAATTAATGAGTCTGGTCACAACACTCTCTTCGCTTCCCTCCCTAATACCAACCCTTTTCCTTCACTTTGTGACCGAAGCAAGCCTGGAACGACCATTTCTTAGTTTAGGCCAGGATTGTACAGATTGATCTCTCGAATCAAAAGTACTCCCGTGCAGTGCATTGTAGGATCTAGATTTGTTTCTCATCCACACACCCAAATTACCAAAACCAGTAGAAACAATTTTCACCCACAAACAATTGGCGACCACAGTGGGAGATTAATCTCTCGGTTGCAATATAAATTTCCCATTTCCAATTTCATTTTCAATCCCGATCTCAAGATGGTAGAACTCAGGTCCGGATCAACAACAAACCCTGAAAACACTAGCGCTGAAATCATACTCGGTATCAACGTTCCTTCAAGTGTGACACCTCCAACCGTCACCAGAGCTGTTACTACTCCACCATCAGGACGAGAGACTGGTGGAGCCATAGGAAGCCGATCCCATATCACCATTGCTGATTTGATGGAAAGACATGAAGTTCTTTCTAGAGGTCAGATGAACATGGCTTCGACTCAGAAGGAGGTGCTTATTTTCCTCAAGACACTAATGGAGAGGCTACCGGAGGAATCATGCCAACCATAGCCGATGAGGAACACCTTAAATACTTCTTGCGCCGATACCTCAGCAGGGCGCACCTTTGTAGATGAAGAGACTCGTTCAGGATCTCAAGCGGAGAGGAATCAACCATCCAATTTTGTCGCGCGAGAAGATTTGGAACGACTTCTTCGAAACCGAGACAAAAGCGATTCTGCGGACATGCATCAGCATCAACCCCCGTACCCTCCTGAAGTACAAAGAATTCGTCTCCCGAGAGGGTACTCTTCTCCTCAATTCTCCTTATATGACGGCACTGGTAATGCGGTGAACATGTCTCTCGATTTTTGGAATCCTTGGGCGAACACGAATACAATCATGTTCTCCGTTTGAAGGAGTTTTCGAAGTCACTTACCGGAAGAGCATACACCTGGTACAACAACATTACGCCAAACAGCATATCCAACTGGTGTGACATGGTTACGACTTTCTACAAGAAGTACTTCTTTGTGTCTGAGCAAATTACTTTCTCAGATTTAGGAAGGATGTTTCAACGAAACAATGAACATCCAAATGATTATGTTAAAAGATTCAGAATTCAAGCGCTGGATTGTCATGACCCAAATGTGACCGAACAACAATTGGTGGATTCTTGTATCAATGGCATGGTTCCCATCTACCGTGCCTTATTGTAGAATCTGCGATTCAGACATTCTCTGAACTTCATGAGGCTGCTAAACGGACGGCCATAATAGCACCAGCATTGTTGGAAAGAACTAGGCCGGCCAGGGTTGAAGACGCACGCGAAACTCGAGGAAATATACGCCTCATCAACAAGCAATATAACATTGGCCCCTCTGTGAGCGTGGTAAGCGAAGAAGGAAAAAGGAAGGCTCCAGCGGCAGAACATCAATCCAAGCGCGTAACACCAGCACATCAGGCGGATCCACCACAGAAGACTGCAGCTAAATCTCCCGCGCAACATCAAGAAGCCGGAGAAAAAACATTAGATTTCCCGTTCCCAATCGAGGAAGTAATTGAACTCTTGGAGGCATGGATCCAAGATGACGCTATCAAGCTGCCTCTTATCAGGCACCCACCAACTGAAGAGAAAATGGCAAATCCCAAGTATTGCCGCTACCACAGGTTTGTCCATCACCCGACCAGTGATTGAAATAAATTAAATCGTATCTTCAAAGAAAAGGTGGAGGCAGGGGAACTTCAGCTGGGAATGAGGGAGTTCACAAAGATCCTCTTCCAGTAAGGAGTTGCATGCTCTCTGGAGAATCTGTTCACAAAACCGTGCAGTCCATGATGCAACACGTGTTCGAAGTCCTTTATTTTTCCAAGGCGCAGCGTCAAGATATTTTTGCAGCGCTTAATCGCGTTGTGTCGGGCAAGCGGCTTTTTCCTGTTGAAGAAGCTACGCCAGAATTTCAAGATCTCTCAGGAAGCAGTGTCGGAAAATGCAACTGGGGACTTCTCACCACGGTTTGTTTGAAGAATGCCGAGTTTGATAACATGTTAATCGACACAGCCTCTGACTTCAGCATTGTTACCATCAAGACTTTGAGAGCAGCAGGAATTTCGCAGGAGGCTACCCACTCCCCAATCGTGGTCGAGAATTCGGAAGGGGAAGTAATTAATTCATACGGCTACATTAACCTCGAAATCAAGGTGGAGATGCTCTAACACATGGAAAATTCCACATTGTCAAAGAATGCCTAAACTATGACATGATTCTGGGGCGCTCATGGGTACATGGAAATAAAGCAAAGTTGGGAGTGTCCCCTTTGCCGATGTCCATTCCTGAAATAATCTCCAACAACCCATCCAGTCCTTAAGATTATCTGTTGCCATATCAACAACTTTCCAGTGTAACCCAACTACCTGGAGAGAGCCTATCGACGTTCGTCCGCAGATTCCGAGCACAAGTAAGTCTTATTGGACAACCATTTCCGCAATCATCCACTTCTCCTCTCGTCCAGGCTTGGGGAATCGATCTGATCCTCAACCCGGGCGCCACTAAGAGATGTGAATGGGGTCCCGGTCCCTTCAAGTGTTTTGTCAAAAATCTGGAGGATGTCTTAGCCGAGAATAATGGATCTGGAGATCAAGTGGCCACGCATCTTCAAAACCCATTCCAGGTCGGGGATATAGTGGTGAAAATTTCCGCTCAGTCTCCTTCATCCAATTCCGCAGGCGAACCATACCTAGTAGAAGAAGTTATTTCAGGAGGCTACTACAAGCTCATCAATGCCGACAAGTTGGAAGGTGTGATAATACACGCCCGCTGGCTCAAACCCTTTTAAAACCTGGAAGTGTCACGCTGCCTCTTGCCTCAAAATTCTCCTTAGTATTTCCTTCAGTAATTTCCCCTTCGTTCAATATTTGTAATTCCTCCAAAAATGATTGCACTGCTTGTATTCATAATTATGGTTTCGATTTTAATTAAAAGCATCTTCCTTTCAAAATAAGCTTTCATGAATCATCCCAAAGGAAAAACACCGGGTAAATCCAAGACTTCACGAAACCATTGTTCATCAATTTGAAACCAGAAAAAGTCAAACCCTACAAGAAATACCTTATTTGAAAACACTGAAGAAGATAATATGCAAGAAAGAGGATCATCAAGTGGTGGAACAGATATCTTCTTCAAGAATATCTGGCTTCAAGTCTAATCTGACATTTCTCTGCTTCTCGTGATGTGTGAGAACTGTGCATACATGGGAGTACCAAGAAACAGAAGAATGGAGGAACCGATTTTTGGAAGAGGGGTTTTGGGTTCTTTTCAGTTGGAAGATTTTGTTCATTCCTTCAATTAAAGACATGAAACTATCAAAACCGAATAAAAGAATATTACTTGGTGAAGCCCTAACTCCGGTCATATGAACGAGAGAATGAAAAATAAATCCCCGAAGTGTCAAAACTCGGCTACACGCCACTAAAAGAAGAAACAACAAAAGTGGGAAAACTAGTTGTCAATGACAAACGCCTTGGTCAATGACGCCTCCATCAGAGCTCTTTCAAGCACTTGACCCAGCACCCTCTCCAACAGCAAACATCTCATCCAGAAGTCGTTTCAACAACAGTTCCAGAATATGTTTCTACAGCTTCTCCAACGTCTCCAACATGTGCTTCCACCGCCTCCCCATCTTCCTTGACAACATCCTCAGCGGTCGCTCCAACTTCCCCAACAGTAGTTTCGGCGTCCACTCCAGAAGCTGCTTCAGTCTTACAAACCACGTCGACATCTTCCTCAGTAACTTTTCCAACAGCCTCTTGAGGATGCTCCGATTCTTCCACATCAGAATCAAGGATTACGATACCATTATGGACAGGGTAATTAAATTGGCTCTCGCCTAGAAGTTTCTTGGGCTTAGTCCTTCGCCGTTTCAATCGAGAGGCGAATCGTTCAGTCCTGGCATTGGATTGTGGAGAAGCTTTATCACGCTGAGATTTCCTGACGCGCTGGGATGCTTCATCATGTCTCCACTTTTCCTCCATGTTCATTGAAGCCATGAAAGCCTGAGCATGCATCCGCATAATGCGTAGATGGGTGAGAATCTGGCCGGCCTCACGGAACAAAGGGTTGATTTTGTATAATACCTCCTTATGTGAAGAAAACTTGGGTTTGTCAACTTCAAAAAAATTCTCCAAAGAGTCAGAGGTATGATCATCACTGGAAGATCCCATTATATGATACCAAAAAAAATATTACATTATGTCTGCATCGGCAATCTACATGATGAAAAAGGAAAATGAAGAACTATGAGAAGAGACACGAGACGGTACATGTGAAGAGGATAGACGCAATTCTATGATGATCTATATGAAAGAAAGGTTCAGGATTGCTTCTTATATTAAGCAGATTGGTGAAACCTGAGAAAGGAAACTCTGTTGCCAACTATGAATTAAGGCTCTGAACGCGGGATATCAGCTGGATTAGATACTATACAGGATAATTGGCTCGCTTGGACTACTGGTGGAAGGAGGTTTACCGCTACAGAGATAAAGTCAATGATACAAAAAATAAAAGGGTAGGCAATGCCTTTTATATACATTGTATTTTGGAGTTTAAGTAGAAGAAAGTTTCCTCTTTCGGGTCATGCACAGAAGAAGGAAATCGGGCCTGCAAAGCCAGCCAGGCGCCTTCCTTGCCTTTCCGTGACCTAGCCAAAGGAGCGCCATCTCCGTCGTTCAAAGCAGAGCCATATTCACCAGCCAAAGCAGCGCCAACGGTCCACGTCAAAGCCAAGCATCCATCTCTGTTGTTCTGCGTTCTAGTCAGCAGCGCCAGTTCCCACCATCCCCTAGCCAGCCAATGCAGCGCCATCTGCGCCGTTCAAAGCAGCGCCATCTTCACCAGCCAAAGCAGTGCCATCTCCGCCATTCAAAGTAGCGCCATCTTCACCAGCCAAAGCAGCGCCATCTCCGCCGTTCAAAGCAGTGCCATCTTCACCAATGAAAGCAGCGTCATCTTCACCATTCCAAGCCAAGCGCCATCTCTGCACATTCCGTGACCAAGCTAGCCAGCGCCCGTTCTGCGGGCCAAATTGCAGTGCCATCTCTGCCAATCAGTAGCCAAAGTTTCAGCTCTGACGCCAACACCCTATGGCCAAGCCGGAGTTACGCAAATCCGCCAATTCAAATATCACAGGTTCTTCATGCCTCCTGCCAAAGGTTAGCCAAACTTTCCTGGCAATCTCTTCATGACTCGCCATTTTGATTTTATCCTTGTCTGTCACCATCTCATGCTTACCCCGCAACAATGTCACTGTTACAGGCTAAGCAGGGGACTTAATGTTGATGGTGGTTTTTAGCTCAGGGTTAAAATTGTAAACCCTACATCTAGTGTGTCGCCACTCTGCGAGAAAAAGGAGCCATGAGTGTCAGCCTCTCCACTGGCGCATTTATTGAGCCGTTCAATATATTTACTTGAAATTTATCCTGCAGACTGGCGCATGTAGCAACAATCCCAGACACTCTGTAAATTTCAACACCTTGCTTATATTATTCACTAACGTAAGACCCTCTGAGTACTTTTCCTGTGTTATGTTTCCTGGCAGAACCCTTAATATTGATATGGCATGACGAATTTGTGTTCACTCGCAGAAGAGTAGCAAGGATTTCTAAGTATCAAGGTTTAGGCCCTTGCACAGAATGCTCAGTCAGAAAGCATACTGCTCTCTGTAAATTCCGTGTCAACACATAGAATTCAATCAATTTTGTGATAATTCATGAATCTGACTAATTTGCAAAAATTAGGGTTTTGCGCCCTGCGCAGTATATTAGGCCCCGTTGGTCGAAATTATGCTTAAGCAACTAAGCAATTGATCCGCTGCGGATTAGTAGGTGCAGAGTCCTGCCCAAGATCAGAAAGTAAACAATAACGGAGCCGCGGAGAAGGAGCAGCAGCATGGCTGTGCTATAGGCCAGCCGACATCACTTGGCCACGCCCCATGCTGCCCAACCGGCCCTTATTCCTTTATCGACCAATCAAGTCACATTAAACCTGCCACACTCCCATGAGTTGTAGCTGGGCCCATACTTGTTGGCCCTATTACCCATCGACAAATCAGGTCGCATTAAACCTTCCACGCGCACCAAAGGGATGGCCACGCCCGTACATGGCCGCCCCTACTTTTATTGACCAATCAGGCTGCTCTAAACCTTCCACAACTTTGAAAGAGGTGGAAAGTGTATCAAGAGCTCGCCATACTATGTTGGCTTTCCAAAACCGCACCAACATGCTAACAACATGCCAAGACGAGCATGCCAGGCGCACCGCATGCCAAACATGCCAAGCGCACATGCCAAAGCGGCATGCCAAAACATGCCAAACGTGCATGCCAAAAGCACATGCCAAATGTGCCACCTCGCTGCAGTAGCACGCCAAACGTGCCAACACGCCATAAATAATGCACCTAGGTTCCAACCCACTTTATGTTCGTGAGCAACGCCGCAGCAGACTTCAATTTAGCTATCCTAACCAAAAGCACGACCATGCTCTAGTGGCGATGGATGAAACCCTAATTTCTAATCGTGGCACAAACTATGCCATTCCGGGCCACAACATACCACGAGACGTGGAAACCATGATAAAGGCATCACAACATGACACTCGTGGAAATATTGACTCCTGTGGCCATTTTTACATAACGGCCTAGATATGGTTATTTTGGCATGGCTCTGGCACCGTTTAAATGAAACGTCGCTGTGCCACGGCCACATGCCGCATGCCATATGCGCTAATTAGGGTTTCGGCATGCCAAACCCTAACTTAGGCAAAATTGTTGCGCCAAACAATGTTCCACATAATATTGGGATCAATGTGGCCGTTGAAACTGATGTTGCCACACCACGTTTGAGTCTAACACCGACGTGCCAAAAATTTAGTGGCCTCGGCTACGCCAGGCGCCACTTTCACCATCATGTCGCTGGCATGCACAGGCTATGCCAGCCATTCCACCGTGCCACTGGCATGCACGAGCTATGCCAGCCATGCCGCAATGCCGCTGGCATGCACTAAAGGCGGCATTGTGCCACTATCAGGCACCAATAGAAGGTATCCATAATCAATGGCTACCCTTCCTCATGAGATGCAATCTCAGCCATCTAAGTTCTCCACTAAGCTAGCAGGCTTGTGGCAAGTTTTGGGCGACCAGCCGCCTTAATCTAGTGGTCGTAGCTACGCTAGGCGCCACTTGCACCACCGTGCCACTAGCATGCACGAGCCATGCCAGTCATGCCGCACAGCCACTGGCATACACCAAAACGCCACTGTTCCATTATCATGCGCCAACACAAGGTAGCCATAATCAACGGCTACCCTTCCTCATGAGATGTGATCTCAGCCATCGAAGTTTTCCACCGAACTGACAGACTTGTGGCAAGTTTTAGGAGACCATCCAAGACGAGCCTAATAGCATCACATGCTATTTTCCTACGGCAAGCCTCTTGATTTTAACTTGCCACACGTAGCAAAGTGCTACATGTTTTCCACGAAAACACTCGAGACATCAAACATGTCACAAACTGGGGATACTCATTAGGGTATTGGTCTGGCGGTTTACAGCGTGCGGCGTGCAATACGCCCGTTACAAGAAACTGTCATGAAGCAGGGCGGTTAGTAATGGCAAGAAGTAACGGTGTAAACGGATCCACTTCCTTCATCATGGAAGCATAAATTCTGACGTTACACGTTACATGACTCTTACACCACTCAATCGTTTCCACTTCCTACGAGACTAGGGTATGTTTTATTACGACTTTTTTTATCAGTTTCACTTATTTCCACCAGACAACAAGTTTTTTTCGGCAACAACATAGTATCTAGAAATCACCAAAGAACTGATAGATTTTCATCCTGCAAGCCAGTTCCACTTTCTGATACAAGTCATAAAACAAGCCACACCTTCAGAATTAACGATTCTGGTCTCAACACTCTCTTCGCTTCCCTCTTAAGACCAGCCCTTCTCCTTCACTTTGTGACCGAAGCAAGCCTGGAACGGCCATTTCTTGGTTTAGGCCAGGATTGTACAGATTGATCTCTCGAATCAAAAGTACTCCCGTGCAGTGCATTGTTTAGGGTCTAGATTCGTTTCTCATCCACACACCCAAATTACCAAAACCAGCAGAAACAGTTTTCACCCACAAACAACAATATATTGTTTTTTCACCATTTTTTTTTTTGCAACCATGGTGGATATCAACTTCTCGGTTACAAAATCAGCTCTTTAATTGTTCAGAATGGTGGATCTTAGGTCAGGATCGGTAACCTCTACTTCAAATCCCAATTTTAGTAATACTAGTGGTGGTGTGAGATCATTCCTTCTACTGGTAACAATACCACTTCGGGAACCACGCCTGGATACACCAGTCCTACTCCCTCTAGCATTGCTTTTAAAGGTACCAGAAGCACCCAAGCTCCGTCCAACATAGCTGATCTGATATAGTGTTGGAGTAATTCGATTGCGGTAAATAAGGGTTTGTTGCTCGGACTTGTAAAGATTTAAAAACATAAAAATATATACAAACGTTTGTCACAGGATCAAGAGACACTAGGACTCAGGATTCCACCATAATCATTCATATAATTAATATATTTATTTCCAAAACAATTATAGCTCACATAAAAATAGGGACTCTAATTCTTGCCAAGGTAGATTTTTAGAAGATTAACTGTAAATCTAAAGCATGGCATATCAAAAGTACTAAGACCAAGCATAAACCATCAAAAGAAATGACAATCAATTAAGAAAAATCATAAAACTATTTATAAAAAGTGCAAGAAGTCATAATAAATTATTATATGCGTGAAATATGGCTTCTTCCATCATCCCAGTGTTGGGGTTTAGCTAATCATAATAATCATATTCTCAAAATATATTTGATGCTCAAAGTATGATTAAAAGAGTTAAAAATTATAAAACATTGTTTCTGAGACTCAGATAAGGCGTCCAGAGAAGAACGACAAAACATAACTGCAGCTAACTGCGACACTTCGCTGATGTTGTTGACGCTGCTAAGAATAAGTCTGCCCTGGAGAGTCTGTTCTTCGTGTTCTTGAAGCTTTTTAATGGCAGCAGCAGCAGCAGGTGAACATTGTTGTTTTTCCTTCTTCTTCGCTCCTCCTGGCTCTGGCTCGACCCCAAACTCTTGATAAACCTTCTCTAACTTCTCTCCACCTCTTATATACTTCACAGCTCAAAGAAATCCCGATAGAATCTCTTTTTTTCTTCTCTTCCAGTTACGGGTTTCTATCTTCTTCTCTCTTCTGTACGCGTCTGTTAGCTATTCCATTGCCACAAAACTCTCTCCTGACTTGAACAAAACTAGATACATGTATATCCAGCGTGAAAGTCTCCTAAAAATTTCTCACAAAATATTTGAACGTGAACAGCAACATACGTGTCCTGTTTGGACTTTGATTGCTTCTCCCGGTCATTCCAGCCACTTCTGGCCCTTAAAATCACCCCTGTTAGCTTCCTATAAGTCCATAGAGTAAGCCCAAACATTTCCAGCCCTTTAATCGCACTATAGCTCCTTCAAAAATTCCGATCAAAAACTGCCAGTTAACAAACTCACTTTCCCGCCAAAACTTCATTTGAAATGTGAAGAAGAGATGCCCCCTATCCAGCTCCGGTTTCCCTTTAGCAGATGCCTGGAAATGGGACACCCCTTAGTAATTAGGTTACCCCTTATCCAAAATCGAGGGTCCATATAGTGAGTTTTCTGGGACATTTTCCGCACTTTTTCGGGGTCCCTCCGGGGTATTTCTGAGGTGCTTCCGGTACTCTATCAACGGAGGTCCAAACGCCGCATTTTCAGCCAATTTCGCCGCAAAACCTTATTCTTCTAAAAACACCTACAAATAAATAAAATAACCAAATAAGTATAGAATCGAGCACTAACACTATATACAATTGAGATATATTAGACACATAAATGCGCCTATCATATAGAGGTTAGAAACCCTGGCCAAGACATAAGGGAATACATCTACCAATAAGAAGGAGATGCTCACTTATGTAATACTGTGACAAAACAATTATTGTCGGAGCAACGATAACGTCATAAGGAACATGCCAGGAATGCTTCCAAGTCCACTGCTTATGCTAACACTTCAAGGGTTCACATCCAGGAATATGACGAGGTCCGTGTCGTCACTGATCATGTACCAAAAATGATTCACAACCTAACTTCATCGCTCGTGAGGATCTAGAAAGTCTCATTCAAAATCGTGGGAAGGAGGTCTCGTCTTCACTTCATTGGCTCAATCCTCTTAACGCAGTAGAGATCCATAGGATTACTCTGGTTATATGATGGGACGGGAAACGCTCGAGAGCATATCTCTTGGTTCTTGGAATCACCAGGAGAGCATGGGTATAATCAGGTATGACGCCTCAAGGAATTTTCAAAGTCTCTTACCAGAGGGGTGTACACCTAATATGACAACATCACCAAATGGTGTAATATGGTCAGCGTTTTTTTTACAAATAGTATTTCTTTGACTCCGAGCAAATCACTATGTTAGATTTAGGAGAATATTTCAAAGAAACAACAAACACCCAACGACTACGTGAAGCGGTTCACAGACTCTCGTCTGTCATGAACCGAATGTAACTGAACTGCAATTGGTGAAACTTTGCATCAATAATATGAATCGTGTCTATCGTGTTTTGCTAGAGAATTTTCGCTTCGAAGTCTCTCTGCATTTCATGAGGCTGCCAAGCGATCTGCGACGACTGCTCCTGCCCTATTGAGAGAGCAAGGCCTGCCAAAGAAGAAGGTCTTGGAGATGCCCATGGAAGTAGAGTCTAGTCAACAAGATATAAAATATCCATAGGTGCTATCAGCAACGATGGGTCAAGAGGAAGGATTCATCTTAATAAGCTTTTAAAAACTAAGCGTTCCACGTCATCCCCAATTCCAGCTCAGCCTTAGCCTTAGCACCACCCCAAGGAGAAGCTCTCAGTTACCATCCAAAGCTCTACGGTAGAAACAAAACGACATCAACCCAACATTCTCAGGCTTTCTTTGCAAGGTTCAATAAAACCGAGTTTGCCAATCCATCTGTCTGAACAAATTTTTTTATTTGCAAAGTTTCATAGGAACACCCATAAGAGGGTATTTACATAAGTGACATGTTTGGATACACATTTAGAAATAACTTTTCGACTTCTAAAAAACAAAAATAAAAAAATTAATTTGGGTATAAAATTTCAAAACGACTTCTCGATCTCGAAGTAAAAAGCTCAACCTTTTGTGAAGCAAAATATTTTTGTTTATGACGTCTGTTTCTGGCATCCAAACGCGCTAAAGTCAAAGTAGAATGGAAACTCAATTTTATAAGCGAAAAAATAAGTTTTTTGAAAAGCAAAAACCCCTGGTTTCTAAAAACTACTTCTTTTAATCATTAAACAAGTGATAAATTTGGTTGATAAGTTAAGCTCCAAAGTTGTCATAAGGGTACAGGTCCATGGCTGAACCGCGGTCTTAAGGGTTCACCATCTTAGATCATAAGGGTTTATAGGGGTCGAGTAAATGGCTGGGATCCTATTTGAGAAGCTAGCCAAAGGGCTAGCCAAATAGCAAGGTGGGCACACGTATAACAATAACTCCCTCTCAGAAAAACCAATAGATCCCGCTCTCAAGACTCAAAAGCGCAGGAAGCAGGAAGTTAGTCGAGGACTCCAGTTTACCACCAAAACAATCTAGAGCAGACCTCTCTGATTCTCTTGAAGAAGAAAAAGAATACGTAAGTTCAATCTTCTAATCTTCTATTCTCTTTTCATGTTAATTTCTTCCAGTCAAATCTTCTGTGTATTCTCTCTTATTAGGGTTTTTCCCTTCTTTTTTTCGATTTTTTTTGGGTCAATTCTAGGGTTTCTCTTTAGTCTATAATAATGGATTCAGTTTTGAAAATTTGTTCACGAAATCAGTCCGAGAAACAGTGTATTAAGAATACTTATGTTAGAAAAAATTCTATAAAGGATGATCTAGCTGGAAATTTAGCGAGTAATGAACAAAACGCAACCATGAATAGTGAACAGCAACCGAAACAAGAACCAAAAGCAAAGACTCAGCCTGAGTCTGGTGGCGACTGTGAACCCATGTTGTGTACTACATGCCCTTTTTGTAACTTATGGTTTCTTGATTATAGAGACGTTGAAAACACAGAAATGATATGCACAAATTGCAAAAAACCGTTTGTTGCTTATGATGCGGATCCTGAAGAAACGCCTAAGGAAGATAAGAATTGCTCGAGTCAGGAGGCTTGTGATATACATGATAAGAAGGTCGAGTTAGACTGCAAGATTAATAGAGTTTCTTCTACTATGAAATTGCAGGGAACTATCGAAACTATAGAAAATTTATTAGGGGTTGAAGGAAAAGCTAAAAGCGGCGTGAAAGAGGAGGCAGGTTCGGGAATGAAAAAAGGAAAAGATTCAACAGGTTGTTTGGAGATTGCGAGTGTTACCGTTGCAAATGACTACGTAGCTGAGGAATTTAAGGAGGTCAAACAAACGGCATTGACAGATGATAGTACTAGTGAAGGTCCTATAACTGCTTGTGAAACTGAATTAGCATTGGGCCTTAAAGCCGAATCTGATAGTGAGATCTTTGACATTCCTGCTGCAGATTTCCATGACTTTGACCTAAGTAGGACAGAAGAATGCTTTAGAGTTGAGGATTTGTGGGCATTTATGATAATAAAGATGGCATGCCTAGATTTTATGCTTTTATTGACAAAGTCGAGTCACCTAATTTCAAGGTGGAGATTACTTGGTTAGATCCTGTACCTGAAGACCAAGATGTGAGGGTTTGGATCAGAAAAGGTTTGCCCATTGCTTGTGGTAAGTTCAAAGAAAATAAGAAAAGTGCCTCCAAGGATGTTTGTAAGTTCTCTCATAAGGTTTCCTGGGAAATAGGCAGCAGTACTCAAAATATTTTTAACATATATCCCCAAAAAGGTGAAGTATGGGCTCTATTCAAGAACTGGCATACCAATTGGAACTTTGATGCTGGCAACCATAGAATGTACGAGTATGAATATGCAGAAGTGCTATCAGATTATAACAAGGAATCGGGTGTTAGCGTTGGGTACTTGGTTAAGGTGGAAGGGTTTGTAAGCCTGTTCAAGCCAAGAAAAATTTGTGGAGTGGGTTCCTCTCAAGTACCACCTGGTGAACTTCTCAGATTCTCGCACATGGTTCCTTCGTTTAGAGCAACTGGTAAAGAACGAAAAGATGTACCTGAAGGTTATTTTGAACCTGATCCTGCTTCCCTGCCTAGTACTCTTGACGAAAGTTCCGATTCCATTGACGTGAAAGCAAGTGTTGAGAATGCTGCAACTAATGGTAACCTTGATTAAGTTTCTCATCCAGTTGATGCAAAAGTAAACATTGAGTCTATCAATGCTATAGCTAATGGTAAGCTTGATGAAGTTTTTGATCCGGTTGATGTAAAGGTTAATGCTGGAACCGTCAATGCCACGGCGGACTCTTGCAGATCTCAAGAGACGAAAGAGTCTTATTCACCGAAGAAGAGAATAGATCTCGAGGATAAGGTTACTACAGATGGAAGGAATTCAAAAAGTGGGAGTTGCTTTGCAAGGTCATCGTGTGTATACAATAAGAAGCAGCGAATTGAAGAAAGTGCTCCTTTCTCTTTGGACAAGAACTCCGGTGGTGCAGATGGTACAGATGAAGCTTTGAAGTTTGAGGCTGATGCTAAGGATATGGGTGCAGATGGTTTGGAAGTGAACATGTCACAGCCTTTGGTGGACGTTTGCAGAGTTCCGGCGGCAGAATTTTATAACTTCGAAAATGACAGATGTCATGACAAGTTTCAGGCTGGTCAGATATGGCTCTTAATAGCGGGTTGGATGGCTTGCCCAAACACTATGCTCAGATAAATAGTGTTGAATTATCCCCAGATTTTAAAATGGGAATAAATATGCTGGAAGCATGCAACCTACCAAAGGGTGTGATTCAGTGGCTTGACAAGAAAATCCCCATATGCTGTGGAACGTTTACAGCTGGGGAGACATATGTTTGCAGTGATACCGCTTCTTTCTCTCATTTATCAACAGGAGTATCGACCAATAAAGAAAACATGTACGATATATACCCAAAGAAAGGGGAGGTATGGGCATTATTCAGAAACTGCAAGTCTGACTGGACATGTTCCAACTTGAAGAACTGCAAGTATGATATGGTGGAAGTTCAAGTGGTGTATGATTGTTGGATAATAGTGATGGTTTTGGAACAGGTCGCCGGTTTTAAGACGGTATTCCGGGCTAAAACAGAAGCAGGATTTAATTCCACTATGGGTGTTCCATGGATTGAATTGTTTAGATTTTCTCATCAAGTTCCTGCTTTCCAGCTGACAGAAGCTAAATACGGAGGTTTGCGTGGCTGTTTGGAGCTCGATCCGGAATCAATGCCAGCTTGTTTATTCACTACAAATTAAAATAGCCGTGAGGTTTTGTGCAACACACTCCTGGAACCATTAAAAAAAAAAAAGCTGCTCAGGTTTGTCTATTTTATCTTAGCTTGTAACCTGATTTTGTATTTATTTCTATTTAAACAACTTGTCATGCTTATTGAGTTGTATATGGTAGCTCATCTTGAACTTAACTGTTACATTGAAGGCACTAATCTTATATTCTACCTCTTAATATGAAAAGCCAATGGTAATTACTTAAGGTGTTATTCGTGTCTAAATGTAGATGCCACATGAATGCTATTTCACTGACTGATTCTGACTAGTTTTTCGAACTAAATAGGTTGAAGTGATTAAAAGACATGCAATTTACATCGCATCTTATAATATCGTCAATCAAAATCAGGTGGCTACGTATGAAACTTGCACTCCACTGCTAACATTAGAGATGCTCTTAAATCTGGTGTCATGGCTGTTTTTCTTATTCTTGAAGGCAATTTCAGCTTTTAAATTAAAATCAGCTTTTACCAGGCTGCTAAAATTTAGCCTAGCATTCCTTTTGAGGAAAACAATGAAAATCTTGGGGAAAATATACAGACTAGCAGTGCAACAAAACGCATACTCTGGCTACATTGAAATTTACTAGTACTTGCTCCTCTTATCCCATTGGTCATTGAAATTCATGCTCCGCAGTTGTGGGGTTTAATAAAAGCTCTGATTATTGTTCTTGCCTTTCTGATTATTGTTCTTGCCTTCATCTCCCTGCAAGAAAGAGTACCACATATTTGTTGGATTTCCCACTAATCTTCTGAAGCTTTGCCAGCTTCTACTTGGAAAGTTGATCTTCCTGCATAGTTTTTTCTCAAGTCATTACGTTGCATGCAGGACCAACTAGTATAGCTTACAAGAGAATATGTATGTTTACCCAGCAAGTCATTTACAGCTTACATAAACCAATTTAAGTGCCCAATTAGTGGTAGAACACAACAAAAGGAAATAGCAGACTGCTTTAAAAAAGAAAAACTAAAACGAAAAGAGAGATGGATTTAGACTTGGTTGAAATAGCGTTCCTTTGATGGGAATCTTCAACACTTTTTCACCCTTGATGAAGCCACATCCATCAATCCAGAACCATTCCCATCTACCCTTCTCTGAAGATTCTCTCCAGACCAACATTTGAGACCCAAATTCTCTGTACAGGTAAACAGCTTCATCACTTCCAACACATTTAGTCTTTCCCCATCTTCCTTCAGACCCCAAAACTTCTTTCCTAATAAACTTGGAACTCTTTCGACCAAGACCCATTTATCTTCTACACCAAGTTCCCATATCCATGCATCTCCTTTGCACGTGCCACCAACGAGCACTAGCAACCCTTTTCGACACACTAAACTCGCAAATTCTAACTGATTTGCCATTGGTACATTCAGTTCCTTCCACATCCTAGATTCTAATTTGTAGCTCATCACTTTATAGACTCAGCCGATGTGATCCAGTACAAAATCCCTTTGGAATATACACTCTCATTTGGAGTCCAAACTGTTATTCTCACTGCAAATTCAATTGGCATTGAACCTAAACTCTGCCAACTTCCTATATTCGAATCGTACATTTCCAATGTAGGTTCATATGAACTGTTACCCGACATCTCCCCAGCGACGAAAATCCAAAAGCTCATATTTTCACTTGAATCCATCCCAATTACGCCCACTGCGGGGTTGATTCTGGAAGCAATCAGGGGAGGAAGTAGCCAGTTCTGTTTAGTGAGTGGATTGCAAATAGCCAGCTGAATTGCTGATAGAGTGGCAGATCTATACAAGATGAGACTGCCAATTGGTGCAATGGGTAGTATTGGGAAACGAATGAACTCGAGAGAAAGCACGTACCAACGCGCAAGAGACGGATTGTATATGTAACAAAAGAATCCATGGTCTCGTAACGGCATACCTAAGAACCATAAAGAATGACACCGCGAGTAATGACATAAGTCGTGGCACAAGTGTGCCATTGCTTACATACTGATGCAGCACAAGCTAATGAATCTGGTAAAAGGAAGGAGAAGATCTTCGTTATGGTATCCAAAGGAAGATGACTCGACATTTTAAAACCGTAGGTTTTCATGAGTTCATTCATACTTACACATATACAGAATGAGGAAGATGTAGAAAAACATTAACAATTGTAACTAGTTGTAAGACTGTAGGATCCAAGATGTGCAGAATAGGGATGTGTGCCAGAAAATGGTACACTAAAAGCTTACTTCACGTGAGTACTGAGTAATAATTGTTTAACATTTTTCTCTTCATTGATTGTTTGTTTTCACTCAAGGACAGAAATGATGCGAGATTGTCTGGATCAACAGAATAGAAATTCATGAATCAGATCTGAAATCAAGTTTTAGAACTAGACAAGTCATTAATACAAATTTTTAACATGTAGAGTTGAACCTTGTTTTTACACACATGATGAGGTGATCAGCTTAAATATGTTTTGTCTAAACAAAGTAAAACTGAGCTGGTTTTGAAATGAAACTGCTAACCGTGATAAACTAAAAATGGTGGTCTATGGTACTTAGAACCACCATTTTATTTTTGTTAATGTCTTTAGCGTCCTCTAAACAATGTACATACGGCTAAGGAAAGATTGAGGTGTTCTTGAAGCAAAAAAGAATCCGTGGGAACCATTAGATTATTTTTTCTAGTCCGCATCATGTTCAAATACTTGAGCAGTTATACTGTACTGGTCATACGACATATCTCAAATTGTTAGTATATGTGGGATTTTGCTACAAGTTGCCGAAAAAGATGCACTGGAGATTGCATTGTTTGTTTGGCTCAAAAGTGACATTGCTTCATTTGTTTTGCTTAAACCAGCAGGGTAAATGGGAGTTGCGAATGTGCTAAAGTTCGCATATGCATCTGAAAATTATGCAGTTTACAAGTGCCAGAATCGCACCCATTGGGCCATGTGAGGCTTATAAAATCTACATTTTGGGTGCAGGGGGAGTCAGATCCAAATTATGAGGTCACCGTATCCATCGAAAGTGCTAGAAATCTTCTAATCGATGAAGTAATCAACTCCCACCATAAATATGATATGTACAAGTCATTTTTGTCATAACTCTTATCTCAACTGAATTCTTATCCTGCTAAAGATGCCATCTTTAGGGCCCGTTATATTAATATCGTGGTAAATGGTTCCAAGTGATACGCAGAGGGGTAGAGATCTGCTGATATAGACTCATCGACTCCAAGGATTCAATACATTCAACTACCAGCAGCACTCTCAGTCTCTCATTCATGATGCTGAGCCTGTGGCCGCCCAAATTCCATCACTTTGCAAGGACCACGCAAATTTGTTTAGCGACTCTTTCTTGGAAAGAGGGAGGAAATTTCCCCATGATATCAACGGGCCATTTCCAAATTAGCCGTAAGCTATCTGACATCAATGAATAATGCCAATTCTCACCTTGAAACGGTTAGAAAAACAGTTTGCCAATAGATGTGATCTAAATGTCGAGTTTTTGTACATAGATTTGTGTAATGTATTATTAGCATTACAGAGCTCATTACACAATCATCCTAAGCATATACAACGTTGGATAATGAATATCCTAACAAAGACTAACTTAAAAACAAATTCACTAGTAATAGTTACTGGTTTTGTAAGTCTGTTAGTCTAGCCGATTCATTAGCCGAAAAAGCTAGAGAAAATGAGAATGTTTTTGACACTTATATTCTTCTTATCCTTCCAGATATTATGGAACGGGTGAAAACAGATACTAAGCAGGCTTAAGATTTCCACTTTTGAATAAAAAAAATAACTAAAAGGTAAAACGATAAGGTGATCCTACTATTTTTGGTAATTACTAGGTTTACCCATTATTGTTAGAGCAGTGATAGGTTGACCGCAAGTTTATACCATTGAATATGCCGAGAGGAAGTGAAGGGCAGAAATGTAAGCTCTCTAAACATCGGGATGGTGAATGGGCAAAATTTTGAAAAGTGGGTCCCACCTTCCTCTCACACGATGTAAACTGTGGCATTTTCACACGGTGTGTTTATCATTTTCGTTATTGTTAATATATGGAGGAAAGATCCATTCACACTGCCTCACATTTTAGGCGTTTTTTTCAAATCTAATCTCTAACTCAAAAACATTCTCACTTCTCTTAGCCTTTTTGGCTGACAAATAAAGGAAAACCCAAAAGGTAAAACGGATAAAGTGATCTTATTGTATTTGGTAATTACCATGTTCACCTAACATTCAAATTCTAAAGGCGAATATATAAAATCTTTTGATTTCTTATGTAAGCCAATAGATCAAGGGAGATTAGGCTTTAAAGAAGCAAACAAGGTAAACCAAGCTATGATTAGTAGAATAGCTTGGAGGTTGGTTAGACATCCAAATGATCTATGAGCCCAAATTCTAAAAGGAAAATACTTCAAGAAAACGGGAGCATTACATTCCAAGAAGAAAGCACATGCCTCTTGGATTTGGAAGTGTACATTGCAAGGAGTAGAACACATCAAAAGATATAATATTTGGGAGGTAGGTAATGGTGAGTCAATTAATGTCTGGGATGATAAAGGGATCCCTTCTAGGAAAGAGACTTTGGCAGAGTCCTTTCCTGCCAGAAACTCAACTATAACACTTGTGTCTGAGTTACTTGACTCAACCACAAATAAGTGGAACAGTGACTTGTTACTTCCTTTATTTGACACTTCATTGGTGCAGGAAATTACAAACATTAGATTATTTACCACCAAAGATGGAAACTTGAAAAAAGATAAGCTCAGGTGGACATTAACAAGGAATGGTGAATTCTCAGTTAAATCTTTCTATGCTAAGCTTTCTAATCCTTCCAACTGCACCTCAGAAAAAACTAAAAGTTTTTGGAAAGGACTTTGGGTAATGGATTGTTCTCAACGCATCAAGTTGTTCATCTGGAAATGCCTACAAGATGCTTTACCAACTAGAAAGAAACTGAAATTTATTGAAAACAATTGTATATTCTGTGATAGTTCTGCTGAAACTACTTATCACCTCTTCTTTGAGTGCAGTTATGCAAAAGCAGTATGGGATCTTCCACCAATGGCATCACAGGGAGTTTCTCAAACATCAACTTCTCTTAATAATACCTTTATGCATAGATATAATGTTTGGACTGCAGGAGATACTAACTCTATCTCCATGGCATTAGAAGCAACTAAATGCTGGTTTATCTGGAAAGAGAGATGCCTAAGAATATTTGAAAACAAGACTATAAATCCTGAACAACTAGCTATAGAAATAACACGTCAGTATGAATATTGGCATCCATTACATATGAGTTGCTTAACATACCCTCAAGTCAGAGTTGTTAAACCAACAGGAATCTGGAATTTTCCAAACTTAAACACCTTCAAAATCAATTGTGATGCCTCTTGGATTTCTGAAATAACTAATGTAGGTTTTGGATTTGTTCTTCGTAATTGGGCAGGAACATTTAAAGGAGCTGCAACATGATTCTTCAAAACTTAATCTATCAAAGAGGCAGAAGCACTAGCATTGCTGTAAGCTACAAATTGGGCCATCTCAAACAATATTCAACATCTGGCCATAGAGGGAGACAACAAGAGATCATGAAACACTTACAAGAACTCAACAATACAGTGGCAAGTCAGGTAATACTAGAGGAAGTCACGAAGCAATCTGAACAACTATCACACTTTTTGGGGTTTTATTATGTCAACAGAAAAGCCAATGGAGCTGCAGATACACTGGCAAAGAAAGGGGGGAAGAACAATCTTACACAATCATGGACAGACCAACCTCCTCTATTTATAATTCCTTCGATTTCTTTTGATAGAGAAAAAGCATATGCATTATGTAACTCAAGAAACTCTAGTGTAATATTATCTGAGGAAGCTAATCTTATGGATTCAGTCATCAGAAGAACGGTTCTTCATGAACCAGTTCCATACGAGTCTGAATCACATGATTAGTTTTTTTCTCTGCCTATCAATCTACCTTTACTTTCAAAAAAAAGAAAATTACCTTGTTCACCCATTATTGTTAATATACAGAGGAGGATCCACTCACACTTCTATTTTCATACTATCTCACACTTTGGGAGTCTTTTTTCCTAATAAAACTTAATAGGCAACTGATTTGAAGCTAATATTTTGGAGACATGTTCTCTTGCTACTAAAAATGAGTACATTAGTACATTTTTAAATACCAAACCTCACAATCTACCAATCTTAATTTTAACGGTTGTAAATTCGTTGATTTTTCAACGGCTAATTTTCAAAGTAGTATATGTTGTTGTTATATATGTTTCGAAATGTGCTCATTTTTTGTAGGAATGTAGAGTTTTATAAGAGGAACATATCTCCAAATTATTAGCTTTAGATCCACTACAGTTTAAGTTTTATCAGAAAAATAAGGTTCTCAATGTGTGAGATAGTGAGAAAATAGAAGTGTGATAAGTAATATTGTCCTATAATCGGTTACTAGCCAAGTCATGTGAATCCCTTAACAGAATTCTGTTATTGCTACTTATTACTTCCTCTGAGAAGAGCATTGCTACCCGACCTTCAACCGGATGATTAAGATCTCTTTTTAGATTATCAAATTGATACAGTTAAAAGGACAAATTGTATGATCGTAAAACTCCATATGGATCACAGCAAAGGTGAAACTTCCAAGACAAAGTTATTCGATCAACTACTATCTCATTATTCCATCACTATAAATTCAGTAGATAAACCAACGAAACATATTGTAGTCACCCAATAAAGGTTTCACATATTGAAATCTATTAACACGTACAACAATATGAATTTATCTTCAGATTCCAGCTGGTGTTTACAGAATCTGGTAACTTATCTTGATTGTTATTGAGTGGCATTATATAATTAGGAGATAAGGACTTTAGAATAAACAAGAACTTAAAATCAAGGAATTTACAAACTAACCGAAAATAAAGAAACTTAAAATTGACTAGTTTTTCTCTTTCTACCTAAGTAAAGATACTATAGGCTTCTCGATCTCTTACAAAGACTTAAAAAGTCGCATCTTGATCCCAGAGGCTCTAAGGGCATGAGGCTCCACGTCTCTGCTACTTAATCATCACTTACTCATGTGATAAGATAAATTATGATATGATATCTGCAAAAAATTCCTATTTATAATATTCAACCAAGGATTTAGCTTTGAAATCAAGCTAACTTTGCTTAGCTAGTGTAACAGCTAAGTAATTTCCAAAAATAAACATGTCGTTTTTATGTTTATATCTATATATCTATATAAATTACTTAGCTAGATTTTCTGTAATATTCAACCATGAAAAATTCACTTGCGTTAAATGCAAATATATTTTTTCCAGTATGGTATACCTAAAAAATCTAGCATTAATTAACTTTTAAGATACCTTCTAGATTTACTCCATAATAGGGACATTGTAAAGTATGGCAAGCCCTTGAGTTACGACAAGCTCGTAAATTGCTTAAGCTAATATAACAATAAACAATCTTCTTAAATAATAATCCTTCCAGTTAATTTTTTTGTAGACAACTTATACTTGATATATAGTTATCATTATTTGTCAATAACTTATCTAAGATACATACTTGACATAATCAATATGATCTTCCCTTAAATCATGTTCTAGTGTTGCTAACATAGCCATGAAAAACTAAGCAGAATTTGGTTAAAACATCCAACCTAAGTGATCTAGCCACGAACTTAAAAATGTAAGTTACGATTTATGGTTTTAAAGATTTCTAATGTGACTACCTTTCAAAATTCAAAAGCTAACCTGAAAAACCAACTTTCAAAAGCTAAGTTGTACAATTTCCTGAACCTTGGTAACAAACAGTAAACATAGTCGCTAGCTAACTTTCAAAAGTTAATTGCTTAGATTTTGGAAACTATGACTTCGACCACTGAAACACATCCACATACTTAACTTCTGAAAGTTATGACTTAGTTTTTGAAAGTACAACAACGAGCAATGCTTTACTTAGCTCGTCCATTGATTGATGTTTTTTCTGGGGTTGTAGTAATGAGGTTCAAACTCTCGGACTTGTGAAGGATAATTTTTTAAACTTAATAAAAAAAGATAAATATATACAATAAAAATATTAACACTGGTGCGAGAAACTGGGACTAAAGATTCGGTCATTTTTCATTTTCAAGTGGTTCAGAATTTAATTCTAGGCGATTATAGTTCAAAACAAAACAAATATTAACTCTAGTTTATTGCCAAGATAGATTTTATAAAATATTACTTGTATTTCTTAAGCATGGCATATCAAAAATCCCTAGGACTAAGCATACTCCATCAAATGAAATCACAAGTAATTAATTTAAAATCTTAATTCAATTAAAATTAGCGCAAAAAGTAAATAAAAGAATTAATGAAATTGCCACATGGATGAAATTCGACCTCCTCCGTCGTCCCAGTGTTGGGTTTAGCTCATCATGATAAAAACACGCTCAAAATATTTATTTATTGCTCAAAGGGTGTTTACAAGGATGAAAATGGAGATGAAATAATAAAACAGTGAATGTGCGACCCACAGAAAGCGTCCAAAAGGAACGACAAAGAAGAAGTGATATTGTTACTGTAGCTCTAAGACCCACACCTACGACCCACGGCTGTGAGTCTGTTTCACTGTTGATAAACGACTGCTGGTGCAGGTCCGTTCTTCATGTTCTTCATCTTCATCACGAACATCAGCAGCAGAGAGAATTCGTGATTCTTCCTCTGCAGCTTCCTCTCTTCTCCTCCCAACTCTCGACACCGCTTCTACATCACCCTAAGAGACTATTTATACCCATATCACGCATTGAATCTCGTCATAACTCCAAATAATCTTCATTGAACACAAATATTTTCCACGGGCAATAATTTCTATATTTTCTTTCTCCACGCGTTTCTGAGATGTTTCGATCATTCCAATATCTTCTAAATATGTATATGAATCCTTAGAATTATTTTTCTTGCCTTTAGTCTCCTTTAATTTCCATAAATCAACTTGAAACCCTATTTTCCTTTTTTAACTGTTGTGAAAAATATCCGGCGATTGGGCCCAACTCAGGTCATTCCAACACTCAAAATATATTCATATACCCATAAGGAGTCTATCCCTTGAATTTCATCTCTTTAGTCTACTCATAACCCTTTCAAATCAGGCCCGTAAAATCTGCCAGTGTATGAAATAATTTTCCCGCCAAAAATATTTTCAAATTCTGGGAAGAAAGTGACCTCCCCCTAATCCATTCCTAGGGTCCCTTTAGCAATTGGGGAAGAAATAGTAATTTTTGGGGCTGAACCAGTAATTTTTCTGGGGTTCCTCCGGGACATTTCTGGGGTTCTTCCGGTGCATTTTTGGAGTGTCTTTAGTACTTTATCCTAGGGTGTAAAACACCACTTTTTGAGCCAATTTTTGCCGCAAGAGCTTATTTCTCTAAAAATACCTATAAAGACATAAAATAACAAAATAAATAGAAAATCGAGTACTAACAATACATACAATTGAGACATATTAGACACATAAATGTGTCTATCAACACCCCCAAACTTATTATTTGCTAGTCCTCGAGCAAAACTAATATTGAAAATAAAATCCTAACTCACTAGGTGTCCCTAGTGACCGAGTTAATCTCGGGAGGGTTTAGCAGAGGTGTACCCACAAAACCAATACTCCAGACCCTAGCTATCTACAACGAACCTTGGAAGGCACTAAAGAATCTCCTTGGTTGGCATACTTATTGACTACAAGAGGAAGTACCCTGATGCGAAATTCCAATTGATGTACACGAGTTTGCACTCAAGCATACTAAAATTCATATATAAGTGACATAGCTCTACTCAGATAGTTGCACTATGGACATCATATTCGGAGTAAGATTAAGAGATGGATATAGAAAAACATAGATGGTTTTGATGTTTACTAAGTGAACGGCGTTTCCCATATCTGTCTGAAGGCCTCCGCCAAAATGAACCTATCCTAATGGATTGAGATACTAGTATGACTAATATCAACACACTGGCATATACAAGGGTACCAGTGGTCGATAACCTAACTCTAGGTCAACACAACTGGCATACAAGGGTACCAGTGGTCGACTTTATTGAATTTTCCTTTTGGTCGAATGGTCTGGTCTCAATTTTTTTTTTTTTCAACTTTTTTTTTGAACTTTTTTTTTTTTTAGATTTTTTGTAACTCAATCACTCTAATTCATCCTAGCATTGGTAACAACTTGAATTGTGGGCCCCACCTATCACTTAGAGAAACATGGTTTAAAAACAAAATAAAATAAAAATAGAAGTGAAAAGGACTCAACGAGATATGGTGAAACTATCATGTTATTTCTAACACCTGAGCTCTGTGCTTTTATGAATAGACTCTTTAGATGTTTCCATCTATTCAGATTGGTTCCTCAACTCCTACAACCAAAATGCTTCCATCCACTTAGATTGGTTAGTGCCATCCTAAATACGCATAAATTTCTAGGCTCTGGAGTTTATTTATTCATACTGCAACTAAAAAGTTTCTCCCATACCCCCAAACTTAAATCTAACACTGTCCTCAATGTTCTAAAGATGAAATTAAAAGCATGAACAAGGAGAAACTGTTACCATTTGAAGCAAAAGAGATAAGGAAAGATATTACCGTGTTGCATGAGATTGGGTTACCTCCCAAGAAGTACTAAGTTTAAAGGCTTCAGCCAGACATCGGAAGGAATTAGTCACCTCATAGAATCAAAAAGTAACAACCGAAATAATTGTGGGTCTTCAAAACCAAAAAGAGCTGACCAAAGGAAACTACAATAACCCAAGAAAGTGAACAAGGATAACATGCCATTATCTAGTTTCCTGATTAAGATATTTATATCTAATTGTGGTTCAGGTTCTAAGAAAGGGTCTAAATAAAATATTTTCATAGGTTGTGTTTCTTCATAGGTGGGATCCGAATCATTAGGTCCTAGAGTCTGGAAAAACTCAGATATGATCTTAGAAGCGCACAATAATAACCTAAATAACTGAGGATCCTCTAAGTCAATAAGATTTGACTTACAATATTGACCAAAATGAGAGTAGTGGTCATTCTTAAGCAAATGTGTCGATTCTAATTTCCTAAAGCACTTAGGTTTAGTCTCACAACTTAATATTCGACACATTTGAAATATAAACGTTCCCACATTTGGAAGAAAACTATTAGGTGGGAAAACAAAGTCAATCTGGGTATCATAGCCTTGGAAAACCACATCAACCAGAGGATGGGTTTCTAACGACTGAACTTCTTCCTGGACATCATTAGGTTCGGGAAAACGAGTATGAAGGTAATCTTGCAAAATGGTCAAGGCAGAGATATCAAATCCTAAGTGTGGGGACTTTCTGAGAGTTAAAGGTAAGGCACTAGGAAAGTGATAATCACCCCCAAACTTAGAGTTTTCAGTGTCTCTAGATAGACCTATAATTATTTCTTGAATTTCCGTATCTTCAGAGTCCTTAAAATATTCAAGAGATTCTTCTAAGTTATTATCAGGTAGTGCATCTTTACACATCTCTACGGGTCTATCTTCTTCTTCCAAGACTATTGTTTTTAAGTCGCTAGACTCTAAAACAGTATTTTCGAAATGAACCCGTTCCTCTAAACCACTATCGGCTTCGTAATCAAAAGGAAAAACTACATCGTCTAAAACGGTGGTATCTCTAATCAAATCCTCGTCCTTTTGAATAGGTGAATAATCATAAAAATTATTTGGATTTGAACTAGAAATAATATAATCACTATACAGCTCAATTGGATTACTAGACTCCTGATCACCATGCCTACATATTTCAGATTCTTCGTTACTGCTATCCTCATCATCATAGTACTAAGATGATTGAACCTTATCTAAATAAGTAGTGTATTTTATTCTAACATCGTCCTCTAGATTAGGCAAATATTCACTATTTACATCAAGGGTAAAATTGGAAACACTATTTTGGAAATTTAGATCTTTTAGAGAAGTTCTATTCTGGGTCTCTAACAAAAGCTTTTGGGCCGACTCACATGAATTCCTGACGTAATCTAGGAAATCAGGTAAAGAAAGTTCACTCATTGCATTATTTTCGTCCATAACTAAGTTATTCATTTCAGCGAACTTACGTGCTGTCTCAGCTAACTTACGTGTCGACTCACGTAAAGAGGAATTAGCAGAATTTTTCTCGTATGACTGATGGTTGTGAGGATAGTGATTGGGCTCACCATGGTATGAACCATAACCTTGAAAATTTTGGCGTTCCCAACCACTATTCCCACCATGGTAATAAAACTGATGATTTCCATATTAAAATTCAGGTCGATATTCATTGTATTGGCTTCTATCATACCAGCTCGACATTCTTAATTGCAAGGGAATTCTACACAATCACAAACAAGGCTGACTCGACCAAATCAAACCTATAAAATCTAGCAAACAAAAAGCATGATGGCTCCACTTAGATTGTTTCTAGACCAGCTTCTATCTTTCGAAAGGGAATTCGTTACAATTTAAGCAAACCCCTACGGAATCAATCCGAGTCAAAGTAAGTTGAATTGAGGCGAGGGAAGCTCAGTGGAGCTTTGATACCCAAGGCCTCACCGCTATCACAAGGCGGCGCAGTCACACATTCAACTCACAGAAACCATCATGAACTTTGGAGTGTGCTTAAAGAGCAACCAATATTTTTCGAACGAGTTTCCTATTAAGCTTGTTACCCTATCGGACTCGTTCTATTCCAAATTTTAAGCTTGGGTTCGCGTTAGGTTTCGTTTTTCTAAGGCGGGCAAGAAGGGAGCGGTGATGAAATCCGAACCCTTATCTTGTATTGGCCAGGCCTTGCCCTTTACTAGGAATTTAAAAACAGTCCAAATTCGTCCTCAATCAATGAATCACCTTAAGGAATACAGTAAACCCGCTGACAGGAGATTCGCGAGTGTTTCGATGGACTTACCTCCCGTACCAGACGGGGGATGAACCGTTGAAGTCGACTCGGGCCACGACTCCTATGTCATGTACGAACCCGAGGGGCCGAGACGATATAGTAATCGTCGTCCTTCCCTGCACACAGTTTATATAAAAAATTTTTTTTAATAATAATACCCTTCCGTAGGGTTAAAAAAAAAGAATAAAGTCCAATTTTCCAGAATAAAGTCCAAATAAAAAGTCCAAAAATTACAAAAATTATGAAAAATAAAGCCTATTTACAAATCCTAAAAAAAAATTATGTCTTTTTTTTCTTCTCTTTTAGCTTTTAGCTTTAAGCTTTTTGTTCCCAAGTCCTTAGTATTCCACTTCGAACCTGTAAATCAAAGACACAAAAAGAAACGTAAAAAGGAACAAATAATAGTAAAAAAAAAATAATAAAAACCTAAAAATTCTACCTAAGCACAAATCCGCGTCGGCGGCGCCAAAATGATTGATGTTTTTTCTGGGGTTGTAGTAATGAGGTTCAAACTCTCGGACTTGTGAAGGATAATTTTTTAAACTTAATAAAAAAAGATAAATATATACAATAAAAATATTAACACTGGTGCGAGAAACTGGGACTAAAGATTCAGACATTATTCATTTTCAAGTGGTTCAGAATTTAATTCTAGGCGATTATAGTTCAAAACAAAACAAATATTAACTCTAGTTTATTGCCAAGATAGATTTTATAAAATATTACTTGTATTTCTTAAGCATGGCATATCAAAAATCCCTAGGACTAAGCATACTCCATCAAATGAAATCACAAGTAATTAATTTAAAATCTTAATTCAATTAAAATTAGTGCAAAAAGTAAATAAAAGAATTAATGAAATTTCCACATGGATGAAATTCGACCTCCTCCGTCGTCCCAGTGTTGGGTTTAGCTCATCATGATAAAAACACGCTCAAAAATATTTATTTATTGCTCAAAGGGTGTTTACAAGGATGAAAATGGAGATGAAATAATAAAACAGTGAATGTGCGACCCACAGAAAGCGTCCAAAATGAACGACAAAGAATAAGTGCTATTGTTATTGTAGCTCTAAGACCCACGGCTGTGAGTCTGTTTCACTGTTGATAAACGACTGCTGGTGCAGGTCCGTTCTTCATGTTCTTCATCTTCATCACGAACAACAGCAGCAGAGAGAATTCGTGATTCTTCCTCTGCAGCTTCCTCTCTTCTCCCCCCAACTCTCGACACCGCTTCTACATCACCCTAAGAGACTATTTATACCCATATCACGCATTGAATCTTGTCATAACTCCAAATAATCTTCATTGACCACAAATATTTTCCACGGGCAATAATTTCTATATTTTCTTTCTCCACGCGTTTCTGAGATGTTTCGATCATTCCAATATCTTCTAAATATGTATATGAAACCTCAGAATTATTTTTCTTGCCTTTAGTCTCCTTTAATTTCCATAAATCAACTTGAAACCCTATTTTCCTTTTTTAACTGTTGTGAAAAATATCCGACGATTGGGCCCAACTCAGGCCATTCCAACACTCAAAATATATTCATATACCCATAAGGAGTCTATCCCTTGAATTGTAGCTCTTTAGTCTACTCATAACCCTTTCAAATCATGCCCGTAAAATCTGCCAGTGTATGAAATAATTTTCCCGCCAAAAATATTTTCAAATTCTGGGAAGAAAGTGACCTCCCCCTAATCCATTCCTGGGGTCCCTTTAGCAATTGGGGCAGAAATAGTAATTTTGGGGGCTGAAACAGTAATTTTTCTGGGGTTCCTCCGGGACATTTCTGGGGTTCTTCCGGTGCATTTCTGGAGTGTCTTTAGTACTTTATCCTAGGGTGTAAAACACCACTTTTGAGCCAATTTTTGCCGCAAGAGCTTATTTCTCTAAAAATACCTATAAAGACATAAAATAACAAAATAAATAGAAAATCGAGTACTAACAATACATACAATTGAGACATATTAGACATATAAATGTGTCTATCATCCATCTTAGAAAGTTCGGAGTATCGATTTTTGGAAGTTATGAAATCTCCAAAAATTACATCTCTTAATTTTCGAAAGTTCTAAAGAATATCCTATGTTTTTCTTCCATGGGTTATTAAAAAGTTAAGCTAGCTATCTTCAAAAGTTAGGTTACCCTGTGCAATTAGTAAGTTGAACACTAATCATATATATATACATATATATATATATCATTTCTTTGACCTTTTGATCAATTTCGATGATCAAGTTTCAATCAATATAGTCAAAACTAAGTAGATAAATGTATAAATAGATAGATTGATAATCATCGGAAGGAATTCAAATTTTCAAATACTAACCTCTGACGACGGATGATGTCTTCGTGTAATCTTCAGTTACTCGTATTCAATTCTTCACGGGTAACTTAAAGTATTCCATCCTATATTTTAACAACCTAAATCTAATCTAATCCAAAGTCCAGTTTTAATAAGTGATTAAAACGTGAGTTTTCGCATCTAAACTTGATAACATGCATGATATACCAATGCATCGAGTTCAATCGAGCGATGCTCTAACATGTTCTCTATAAATTTTATTCAACTAAACTACCAAAAATAACCAAGTTCTCAAGATGTAAACCTTCCTGGGAAATATCGACATATATCGGTTAGGCCGCAACTTAAAAGTTGACGGTGCATGAATTTTGTTTTCAGAAACTTCCCCAAGATTTAGAAAATTCAGATACTAATTAATCCTTTAAAAACTTCATGAACCTATAGAGAAACAATCGGTCAGGTCTTTGCTAAGAACCCAGCCGATGGTTCTCCTGAACTTGTATTTAACACTTCACTTTTAGGAGTATAATTGGTTAAAACAGGAATATGGGCTATCCAATTGTCCATTTAAACTTTGTGTTTTCAACTTAATATTTTTTATCCTCAAACATGTTCATTTTCCGAAAACAAGTCACTTCTTCATTCTTTATCTAATCATTTTGAGAAGTGCTACAACCTTTAAAAAAAACTAATAGTATTTTTTAAAGGAAAACTAACACAAAAGTATTAAAAATTGATATTAAAACAAGATGAACTAAGCACCTGTTACACATATTTGGTTTCAGGTCATAATGGTAGATTTTGGATTGCGATGCAGATTTTAAATTATTAGAACATTCGGGAATCAAGATCATAAAGAAAATTTGTTCACAGTTGTTGATTTTGTTCATATTGCAGATATTGTGTTACAGAGCATAATATGGGTAAACAAAAACTTTTACGTTAAAAAGTAAAATCACGTGACGGATTTTGGACAACATGCCAGATTTTGGATTGCATGAAGATTGTTTTGTCATCTTGAAGAATATCGAGTTTGTTGAAGTTTATTTAGTTGTGAGAAGGATTTTATCAAATATTGACAACCCTTGGTTTACAGTGGTAAATTCTGGTAAGGGGGATATTTTTGGGGCATAAAACAAATTTTTTTTTGTCATAGAGGTCATGGAGTAGATTTGAGTTATAAGGACAGATTTTGGTTTTGTCCATTTGAGTTATAATGACATGTTTTGGTTTTATCACGGAGGTCAAAGAAACTCAAAAATAGGTATAACTGAGTTACCACAATCTAGTTTTCTCATGTGAGAATCAGTTCTGGTGGAGTTTACATTGATACCCATTCAGAATTTTGTTGGATAAAAAATTGTTGCCACGAAATGGTAAAGTGTTAAAACCCTCGTTCAAACATGTTGATATCCCGCATATGTTACTCAACCTTTCGATTTAGTGCTTCAAACACTTTCTAGTTGTCGTTTTGAAACTCCACCCTCGAATGGTTTAGTTCCCAAGATATACATTAAAGCTGCTAACTCAGCTGTACCTATTTTTGTGATGGATATCAACATGTTTCCATTGCAGCAATCTCTTGCATTATTCACTAGAATGACTACCATTACACTCAGCATTTTCATTTGAAAGAGGAATAGTAGTTATTGCACACTCCCCTAGTTTGAGCCTAAAAACATCGAGGATTTAAGCATGTTTGCCTTTTCTTTAATCTATGTCTTCTTCTTTTTCAATTGGTAAAAAATCTGTTTTTTTTTTGTTCAATTGGTAAAACATCTAATGCGAGTTTCGAACTTAGGTCACTAACATTTTTTCTTAATAAATAAAAAAATCTGATGATAGCAAATATCGAACTTAGATCATTGGCATCATCATACACTGACTTTATCACTAAACTATAGTGACACCGGTAATCTATATCTCCTTTCATGCAGTAAAAGAATCCTGGCAGTAATTCATATTCAGTTATACCCACAGTGTAGCATAGGATGTTGGTTTTGTCCATAGGTTAATTTTGAAAATCGTTTGTCTTATTCTTTTGGAATTATATTTTACATCCGGCTGCCAAAACCTCCCAAAACACAGGACTTCATGTATAAAGTTACTGTTTGAATGAAACTGATCCCTCTGTACTGGCGTATTGCATGGATTATTTGTTAACAGTCGCGACATGCGACCACATGCACTGCATACCTCCCTCCAATCTCAATACATTGATATGACGGGACCAATAAATAATCTCCATAGTTTTGTTTTTGACGTATATAGTGCAGTATTTAGAGATTTTTATTCTATTTTGAGTCATCGTCTTCTCTAACAACAACAACTAGACTACAAAAAATGCATTAATGTTGTTTGTATGAACTAGAGAATGTGAATTTCTGTTCCTCTGTTCCTCTGTCCCTTCACTTTCTTATTCCTAGAACCCAATCCCATCCATAATATTTATATTATCAACTTGGCATCCATTCATCTTAGTATTTACAGTATATTTTATTTTAATTTTTGTTACTGTCAGGGACAAAGATTTCACTCATGCGTGAATATCTTGTTTGATGCACTTGTTAACCCGTGAACATTCAGGCTATGAGTGCTTTTTGGTTCGATTGTAACCAATGCATCTTGGACCGGAAACATGCAATTGCAGATATGGGTGAAAATCAGTTTGTCAATTTGCCAGTTAGAATTTTCTCTTTTTTTAGTTTCGATATTTTTGTTGTATTTTTTAAATACAAAATCACTTTTTTCACAACACTCCACAGCGAATTTGTTTTGCTTTTAATTTATTTAAATCTCATTTCAAATATTTTGCATACAAGGTTTTCCTTTCCAAAGGTGGCAGCATCTTATTTCTTAAATACTTTTTAAGGAACTTTATCAAAGTCGCATAATATAATATAATATAATTAATTTACTTACTACTTCTGTGTAGGTCCCACTCACTGTAGTCAATATCGGCCGATACGGCCGATATATCGGGGATATATCGGATATCGGCCCAGAACGATACGATAAGAAGGATATCGAGGATACGATATTCGCCCGATAATATCGGTCGAATATCGGCCGTTTCGGTCAAATATCGGCCGTATCGGTCGATACGAAATTTTCCTACATTTTCTGATATGAGACGGTATTGGTCGTTTTCTATAAAGTTTAAGGGTAATTTTCGCGAAGAAAGTCTTCCAGATGGTAGTAGAGGTGCATGTAGCTCTCGAAACAAGTCTACTAAAGTTACTCTTTTGTTTTTTTGATAAAATTGATGTTATCTATTATATCTTATTCGAAAATGTGTGGAGAAATGTTTAATATAAAGTTATAGTCTCTAAATCTAGAACCGATATTTCAACGATAATATCCCCGATATAAAATCGTACCAGTGTATCGGTCCCGGCCGAGATGAACCGATATCCGATATTAACTACATTGGTCCCACTGCTGAAGTACAAAACCGTGTTGACGCTGACACATACATCATCCTCCCAACTTTCTAACGCGTTTTCCAGAGGACCCACGTAACGGCACAAACCATGCTAATCCTCTCTTTGATTACTATTTTGCAGATAAAACAGTTTTTACTGTAGCGTTTTATCGGGTTTGGTTGGATCTTCATCTGATTTTGAACTTACTACGATTTTGGGAAAAAATAATTTGGTAATCATCTAAAACTGAGACATGGATGGATGACAGTGTTTTGGAATTTAGCTAATAATTATCATCATCAACTCCCTCTTATTTTCATTCTTCTTCTTCTTCATACGCTAGCATTTATTATTCGCAGTGGATGTTGTTCGAAGTTGTTGTGGAGGAGTATGATTGAATGAAATCATTTCCTCTTCTTCTTTTTTTCATTCATATCGTGCAAAAGAAAGAATTTCCAGTATGTCTCAGAAACGCAAACTCGAAGAAGATGATAATAGTAGTGGTTCTGAAGATAAACGCCCAAGAATTCCTTCTGTAAGAAAGTACGTATTATTTAATATTATCGTTAAATTTTTATCATATGTTTCTTCTTTATTTGGTTAATCTTCTCGTTTTGATTTTGTTATTGTGTATCTTGTGAAACTTTAATTAGGGTTTTTTATTCTTTTTCTTGTTTTGGTGAAAAATGAGAAGTTGGTGTGTGCTGCTTTTGCATGTAGGCTGATCAGATATTGTGTTGGTTTCTTGTTATTGTAAAACTAGTTAAGACGAGCTTAGACATGGTTTGCTTTGGTTTCTGGACTGACTAATCAGTTTTTGTTAGATTGGAACAACATTATAAGTAGAAAAAAAATGTGGGTGATGGTTGTTCTAGTGTGGCTGCTGATTTTCTTTTTTGGTTTTCACTTTTCATTTTCTAGTGTGGTACTAGAAGCAGTAAGCACAAATGCCTTTCAGACGTTCTTCACTTCATTGGAGCCCTTGATTCGTGAAGTGGTAAGTTGTGCTCTTCTTATCATAAAGAATTTGCAGTTAATAATTCTTTTTGTCATGCAACTCGTTGCCATTTGCAAATGCGCAATGGCAAACATGGAGTACTTCTTCACATAATTCTCAAATTTCTTTAGGTTAGATGTTCCTTTTATATACTAGGGATGCTTGGGTAGTTGTTATACTATGGAGAAGCTCCTTGATATATCAAGGTTTTTTGGGTTATAACATTCAGAAATGAGTTCATGGGGGTTCTTATACACCTTTTTTAGTACAGTGGAATTAAAACTGAAAAGAGTGTTTAGGGTTCTTAAAATTTCCTAAGCGTATATGCCACTATTAATAAATGTTAAGTATCCTTCTAAGTTTACATTGTATTTTTGTAGAACTTTTTTTCTCTATAATTTAAAGTCTACGAAAACTCAAGAACAATCTGTTGGTGCAATTTGTGTTGTTTCAGGTAAAAGAGGAAGTTGAAATTGCTCTAGGGAAACATCTGCTAAGCATCAATGAGTAAGTAGTATAAAGATTCTGCAGTCAATTATCCCTCTGTAGAGAAGTTACTGACTCCATGTTTTTTACTGTCAAATGTTTTTACATGTTCAGCAATTGCGACAAAGTAATCAATCCGCCTATATACAGAAACTTACAGCTTAAGTTTAATGGAAAGCTTTGTCTTCCGGTTTTCACTGGTGCTAGAATTGAAGGCGAGGAAAATTCTCTTCTAGGAGTAGTTTTAGTTGACGCTTTCTCTGGGAACATTGTTAACTCGGGCCCTGAGTCCTTGGCAAAGGTGGAAGTTGTAGTTTTGGAGGGAGATTTTGAAGGTGATGAAGCTGATAACTGGACACTGGAGGAGTTTCAGAATAATATCGTGAAAGAACGGGAAGGAAAGCGACCTCTGCTTAACGGTGATGCATTTTTCAGTCTTATTAATGGTGTTGGTGTGGTAAATGATCTGATTTTCACTGATAACTCTAGCTGGACTAGGAGCCGTAAGTTCAAATTAGGGGCTAGAGTTGTTGATGATAATTGTGATGGAGTTAGAATACGAGAAGCAAAATCTGAAGCATTCATGGTCAAAGATCATCGTGGAGAATGTGAGTACCTTTGCTATTTTTTCACCCGTTCACTAATCATAAAGAATATAAATATGACGCGGACGAGATTGCTCATGGTTGGGAATCATGAGCTGTTTAATAGAACGGATGCTTAACGATTCGAAGACAAGGCTTCGAAAATAGCAATTCAGTTAGGGGGCTGTTCAGGTGATCAGAGGGAAAGGAGCTTGTTCAGTATTTCAATTATATTATGTTTAGTGAAAGCATGTTCATGTATCACTTCTTCATCTAATATGTGATGCCGCTACAATGCTTTACTTGGTTTCTGTTTGCAGTATACAAGAAACACCATCCTCCATCTCTGACAGACGAAGTTTGGCGCTTAGAAAAGATTGGAAAAGATGGCGCCTTTCACAAGCGGCTTAATAAGGAGAACATCAAAACTGTGAAGGATTTTCTGACATTACTCAGCTTAGATTCTCCAAAACTTCGAAATGTACCACTCTAATGCTTCCCTATATATGCATTATTATTTATGCACTTGTTCTAATGATTTGAGAAGCTTTTTGGTAGTCTTTCTCATTATTTCATAAAAGATTGATGTAACAAATTATATATATGAGGCTATTCTGGAAGATGTTCTTGAATTGGGAAGCGACATATTGTATAGGATTATGTGTCTATCGTAGATTGCTCCTTTTGATTTTTACCTTCAAATCCTGTATGAGCATAAAGGATTCATGGAATTCATAGTTCCAATTTCTGTTTTCAGATTCTGGGTACAGGGATGTCTGCTAAGATGTGGGAAGTCACGGCGGACCATGCTCGAACATGTACAGTTGATAACCGAATGTATGTGTACTATCCTCCCAGTGGACAGCAGGGAACAGGCGTGGTCTTCAATGTTATCGGACATGCTTTGGGGCTATTTAGTGAACACCAATTTGTTCCTCTTAACCAGCTTTCAGATACAGAGAAGGCATCTCTCTCTCCATTTTTCTTTTTTGATTGTTAAATTAGGATGTTGGGGAGTTTTGACCTTAGTTTGTGATATCACCTCCCTACTAGAGAGGCATTTACCTCTTCATCTTTTTTCCTCTTACCGTTTATATTTCTAACTTTTGTTGGTAACATGATGGAGCAGGATAATGCGCAGATGCTGGTTAAAATTGCTTACGAGAACTGGGAGGCAGTAGTGTCATTGGACAATAACAACATTATTGGTGGCTCTTCAGACTTGCCCAACATCTCCTGCCCTTCAAGTTCTATCGCAGTAGAGAGTTCCTACAACTGTGACTTGCCTAATTCTCAAAGCTCAGTTCAGTTGAACGATACCCAACCAAGCACATCCTCTTCAGATTTTGTTTCGTCTATGTTCCCCATGGGAAGTACGAGAACTTCAGATAATTACACTTGGCAAGGACTTGACGGCATGCAAGATCTTGCATTTGAGCATTCTTCAAGCTTGCACACCCAAATTACCAACTCTGTTATATGTAACATGGAGCCCATGACCCCTTCCTTCAGCAGTGGAGATGTCCTTCAGTATTTTGATCCTGAGACTACTGTAAAATCGCAGGACCTGGAATCTGCTGTCAGCGACTTTATTGCCAAGGCTGCATCTCAGTCCAATGCAGCTGCAGTTGGTAAAGCTAAGACTAGATGGACAATGCTTTGTTGTGTGCTAAGATGGAGATTTTCAATAAGGAGAATCTTGGCATCCAAGAAAATTGAAACCGAGGCAAGAGGTATGAGTAGATACGGAAAACCAGTTATGCCAGGGTGATTGAATAGGGTTCTTAAGTTGAATATCTTTCAAGTTCCTGTCAGTAAAGCTAATTGGAAAACAAGCGATCCTGCCCGAATTTAAATCTCTGTGTGCAGTTGTGAAGTTGTAGGAAAATAGATTAGGTTTAGCATTAGTAGTAGGTTGTATGAAATGCGGATATTTAGCTTGAGACTTGTAAGGTCTCCTTCTGCCTGTTTTGGAAGACATCCAAAATGTACATTCATGAGTTATTCTGTATGTATCAGGAATAATGCATGGCTGGTAGCCAATGCAATGCTTCACCTGAAGTTTCTATGGATAAGTTTTTTTTTTTTTTTTTTTTAATAACTTTCAATTTTCAATCCACTTGTTCTTGGGCCAGCCCATATTTTTAGCTTGGTGCCTTGTCTAATTCTCGTCCAAGCATATCAAGCTATGCCTAACCACTAACCAGAAGCAACAACGCATTCGGTGGACAACTTCATGATCTCAAGCTATATCCTTCAGAACACCCTGCAGCTTGTACATCCCACATTCCTGGATCCAATACCAACCTAATCTTTGATCCCACCTTCCAACACCGCATACACCTCATCCATTTCTTGGATTCGTCCACCTCATACTACTGTTCATCGAACTTGACAGTGATGTGACTGCCTTGATTATCGCTCTCATCTCAGTCTCAGCCATGCCGCTTCGACTATGGAAAGCCCTTGTTTCTGAAGCTCGAGCTGTCCTGCACGGATTTGTCGATGCATCAGCTTCTTCCTTGTCCAAGATTATAGTTTGAGTATGACGCTAAGCTCCTCATTGACATCCTAAACCTGCATTCCATGGTCTCTCAATCATATCATATTATTTTTCTCGCAAATTGACTAGCTGATAAGTGATATCTCATCATGTGTATAATGGCTTCCACTGTACCCCTTCTTTTAAGAATGATAATTCTTAATGACAGGATAAGAAGAGGTTATCCGCACTGTATCATTTTCCTTGTCTGCATAAATTGCTCTTATTCTCAAAGGAAAAAGGAAAGGAAAATGAATAGCAATGTCATCTCTCCCTTCTATCTTCAAGACAATTCAAAACCTATTGGTAGTTGTCTGTTAGGATGCAGTTGTTTGATGAACACTACTAGTAAGAGCAGCTGTTGTAACCATTTGCCTTTGAAACAGGAGGGAGTACGTTTGAAGAATCAGTTGTATAGGATGCAGTTGAAAACTTTAAAGGCGACCTTGAGTTAAGAGAAAAATGAAAGCTAAAATCAAGTCTGAACTTCAATAGTTTGCATCTTTTTTGATTTACTGTGGTTTGTGAAGATATACAACAATCTTAGTAAAGAAAATCTAATTACAAGACCCTTTTATCTACGCTTTTTCAACAAAACTGAAATTTCTACTGCCTCATGGCGCTGGGATACAAAAGATACATTTCCATCCTGGTAAAACAGTCAGTATTAAGTGTAAAAATAGCTAATGAAACTTCACATTTTACAAGCTTTGTCGTCCTTGCACACTTCACCACCCTGAAAGTGAACCGAAATAAATAGCATGTTAGCGTCAAAGTAGGTTTTGCTTGTGACAGTAACTACTCGCCCAGGTATGTTCAGAATCTCTCAGTATGTGAACACGGTGGCCAAAAAAGGGAGTGAACAGCTTACCTGTTTTTTCATTCTTGCTTCCAGAACATCTTCCAACGAAGGTCGACCTATAACCAGAATTACACAGTTATTTCATGCATTACTCATAATATATTTCATTTTTCTCACGCATGTAGATATATAGTCATGATACTAATGGAATTTGAAGAGCATGTAAGTTAAAAATCAGACTATGCATACCAAAATGTAAGATGAAACATCAAATTACAAACCAGTTCATTCAAAGGAGGGTTGATTACCTGTAATTTGCATACGGTACTTAGCCCAAACTGCATACACTGCATTAGCTACGACTCCAATCTGCAATACCACATTTGCTTATCAGAAAAAATAAGGATATATAGCTCTCTACTGAGACACTTTATATTTGTGAAAAGAATATGAAAGCTTACTGGTTTGTACTTGGTGACAGCATAAACCCATCCAAGTCCGACTTCTTCATACAGCCTTCTAAATGCCTGAACAAGTTCAAGTGGAGTCATAGTTACAACTCCAAAGAAATTAAAGGTAGAGTACAAAGCTTGCAAGTGGTGAGGCGGTATGTTTCACTACTGCATAAGCATCATAGCCTGCAAAGTTATCGAAAAACTTACTTCAACACTCGTGACAACAGTTCCATCAGACTGGATTGCATGGATAGTCCCCATAGCCTAAACAAGAAACATTAGCTCTATCACATGGTCATAGAAGCAGTCAAACCCCAAATCATAAAGCAATTAAAATTGGACACCCTTTGCTCATTAATTCAACTCCTCTCTGATCCATTTGACACCCAATAACATATGCAATTGGCAAATACACATTCCAAAGAATATAAAATGTTTCTCCTATCGAAATTGCTCCAACCTCGTATACCGGTGCAGAAAATGGAGACCACATAAGCCAACTATCATATTTCTAACTTTTTCACAAGTTTGGGTAAGCCATTTTTTTTCTGACATTTGATGCCTATTTCTATCGACTAGTGGAAGTTCCTTATGCAGTTCTACTCTAGACAATAGAAATTAACATTAACACGGGTCCATACACAGACCACAGAGGGCAACAATTATAAAGAAGCAATGGTTTAAGTACATACAGTTTTGTAGTCAATTCCTTGATTGTCCTCCGGAGAGTAATCTTCCGAACTTATATCAACAAATTTGATAGTCCCATACATTTTATTCCTTTCTGTAAGCATGTTTACCTAACAATACCAAACAAACAGAACCATATCGGATTTTAAAACCATAAAAACCGAAAAACCTGAGTTTGCTGGTTAATTGATACAGACCTCTTTCATACAAAGTGGGCAATCACCATCATAAAGCATTTTAATCTTCCAGATTCCAGACAAATTTTCATTCTCTGATGATGTTTTTGATTCCGCTGTAGCGTCTGTATTAATCGCACGAATACCATTGTTGAATCTCGTAAATGATTTATCAAAATTACCATGTTGGAAATTGTCTTGTTTTTTATGGTTATGAGTTTGATATGAGATAATTCTTGGATGAAGTGGAGAAGATTCAAGAGAGGAAGGAAATCTGGTTTTCATAAGTTGAGGGTAAACTGAAAGAAATTTAGGATTCCTTCCCCTTTCAACACATACAACAGTAGCAGCTCTCAAAGCCATTGTTTCTTTGGGTTTTTTGTCCTGTTCGTGGATTTGAATTGTGGCTGATCTTTGTTGTTAACCATTGCCCACCAAAAGAATGATTTGTGCACAAGCGTGGTCCACGTTAGTCTAAAGATTTATGCGGATGTGGGTATGGTTTATTTATGAATCATATTATTAGGGCTTAGAAAGTCTTGGTCTTTTCATCATTTTGGGGGCTTAAATATTTTGGGGAGGTAAAAAATGGTTAGAGGACTCAAGATATATCAAAAGTCAAAAACACCTTTACTTAAATTTTACTATTCATTAAAAAAAATAAAAATCCTAAATCTATAATCTTCTTCTTCTCCTCTCATTTATAAATCATGATGATCATGATTTTATCATAATGAAGATCGTTAAAAAACAAACTAAATCTAGTATTTTCTCCCCATCTTTCTCTTCTCATTCATAAATTGTGATAAAAGATGATGATCATAGTTTCATCACGATGAGAGCGATGATCATAAAGAAAACCCAAAACTATTATCATAAATTCATAGATATAAAGATGGTGATCATCATAAAAAGAAAAAAACTAAGAAAACCCACAATTTATTTTTGCTTTTAAATGGTTAAAAAATATGATCCCCTGAATTTCGGGTAAAAAAAATAATTCTGAAGGTGTTTTCGGCTGGGAATCTAAGAACTCCCAGCCGAAAGTACATTTTACGGCTTGGTTATCCCAACCGAAATTAGTTTTCTGATTTTTTGGGGTTTCCAGAATCAATTACGGCTGGAGAAACCCAGCCGAAACTCCAATTGCGGCTGTGAAAACCCAGTCTTAACTGGTTCTAAAAACAAAAACAAAAAAATCATAAAAATGATTTCTGTTAGGAATTCTTTATTTCCCCGCCGTAAATAAAGAATACGGCTTGGAACACCATCATTTTCCAACCGTTTTTCGTTTCTACGGTTGGGTCGACAAATTATCCTAACCGTAACCGCACTTTCGGCTAGGTTATGGAAACGAAAAAAAAATCGAAAAATCTTTCGGTTGGGTCGACAAACTATCCCAACCGTAATCTTGATTCACGGTTGGGAATCTAAGAACTCCCAGCCGTAAACATCTTCAGAAACTATTTTCTTTTTACCTAAAATTCATCGAATTGTATTTTTTTAGCCATTTAAAACAAAAATAAATGGTGGGTTTTCTTAATTTTTTCTTTCTATGATGATCATGATATTTGAATGAGAAAGAGTAGGAGAAGAAAATAGTTTTGGATTTTCTTTATGATCATCATCCTCATCATGATGAAATTATACTCATCATCTTCATCAAAAGTCTTGCTTAAATCACTCATTTTCAAAAGAAAATCCCCAACTTTTTTTTTCCTCTTCTTCTCTTCCCTCTGATTTTTGTTCGTTTTGATTTCATCTAACTTAAGGATATGAATTAGTCTTAATTAATTTGATAATCATGATTAATAATGTTAATCAAGTTTATTATCTAAAATCATATGGGGTCATATTAGTCTTTATATAAATGTAGGATGAGGGGTGTCCCAATTGATATATGGTAACCCTAGAAAGCCCCAAAAAAGCTTGACTTTCTAAGCCCCAACAATATAGTTCTTATTTATTACGGGCTACTTTTTGTATGAAGATAAACTTTATTGCTCAGTTCATAAAACTCAATTCCTAGTTCTGAAGTTTTAACCGACTTCGAGACCTCATCTGCTACTTGATTGTCATCACGACTAATAAAGGAAAAATTACATAAACTAAACCAAGAAGATAAATGTTTTGTTTCTTTCAAGATATTTCTATTTTTCCATTGAATGAGAGTACTTGTGCCTGTGATGGATTGAATGACAAGTTTGGAATCTGCTTCAATGTGGATTCTTGTGAAAGATTTCCTCTTTGTCCATGCAAGCGCCTCACGTATTGCTATGCACTCCCCCTCCTCTGAATTTAATAGTCCATCTGAGTAGCTTCCTTTGATCCCTCCACAAGCCCCTGTGTAATCACGAATGATTAGTCATGTGCCCACTTTGTTAGATAAATGATTAAAAAGGAATCTACATCAATCTTAATAATGTCTTGCTCCGGTGGCAGCCAGTGAAAAGATATAGTATTACTTGTAGAACAAGTAATAATATGATAGTCATGCAGATATGGTCCTAGATGGTAAAGAATTTTTTGAGCAGCGTTATGATGATTAAGAGGTACTTTCTGAAAGATTGAGTCACCTATGTCTTTCCAGATAACCCATCAACCAATCACAAGAGTATATAACCATCTTTCATCGGTGATAAAATTAGTTGTGAACCAAGTAATAACCCATTCAGAGACACTCGAACAATTGTTTCTTACTGCATCAATATTGATATTAACCTTCCTCTACAAAGCTCTAGCATGTCTGCATTCCAGCAGCAAATGTTCCATAGTTTCAACTTCCAAACCACAACAACCACATTGAGTCCCCACTTCATCATTGTAAACAACCAGCTTTACTCTTGTTTGATTAATTTCTCTGATGCATTTCCAGATAAATAGTTTGATCATGTGAGCAATATCAGTATTCCATAAAGCTTTCCAAATACCAGGTTCAATGATTCTTCCATTAAAATTCACTTCCATGTTGCATTTCGTAAGCTTCTTATAAGTGCTCTTTACAGAGAACTTTCCATCTTTTGAAAGCATCCATATCATTCTATCTTCCTTAGTTGTGTCTAGAAACATTCTCTTAATTTTAGAAGAAGTATCAGCATCAAACCATTGATCAAGAAGAGTTATGTTCCAAGTTTTATCTCCGGAATTAATAAGCTCAGCTACTTCTATTGAGAGAGTCCAGGAATCCATCTATCTAACCAGATTTTTGTCTTTTTGCCATTATTTATTTCCATGAAGTAGTTCTGGTGAACAATGAGTAAGCCTTTAGTGATTTCATCCCAAGTATAAGGACAATACTTGGAATGGAATCACTAAAGACTTACCAACCGCTCTTTGAGTTGTCGGTGTCACTGTAGTATGGTGGGTGATGATACACGTGACGTGAGTTCGAAACTCGCTAGCACCAAATTCTTTACCAATCAAAAAAAAAAAAAAAAAACTCTCTGAGTTTTTCACCACCATTTTTTTCTTTTAAAAAAGAAGGTTATATTAAAAATAAAAGTTATATATACAAATCAGGAGACTAAACTACAGCTTAAACATGAAGAATAGTCTCCTAATAGGACAATATTTGAGTTACAAGTATAGAGTTACGCTAAAACCTATAAACACGTCTCTATCAAAAAACCAAAGAATGAGAGTTTGTTTGATCAACAAAAACATCTCTTCAATGGTCCTACCTCTGCTGCAAACACCCTATCAACTTCTTACTCACTTCTTCGTATATATCTTTCAACCCCAGTTCACACGAAGTTTGAAAATGCTGTAAAACATTAGCAGACTGCACCGACTCCATCTTCAAAGCCTTAATAAAGTGACATCATATCCCATGAGAAAATTCATGGTGAAACAAAATGTGGTCAGCTGTCTCCTCATCCTTCTTACACAAACCATAAATATCATTCTGAATTTGAATTCCATAACATGAAACTCACCTTAGGAGGAATTCTTTTCTGCCACAAATACTTCTCAAAAACATAATTACCACCATCCTGAATTTGAGCTTCATAACACTTTCTTACTGAAAATAAACACCAATGATTGCTATTGTATCATCATCTTCCACAAAGTTTGGAAGTGGCCCTAATTCATTACACATTAAAACCCATTCCACTTTTTCTTGAGCTGACATAATTCTTCTATCCTTGCAATTTAGTATATGTTTCACCACCATACCCATAATAGATGCAGACTTGTCAGTGCAAACTTTAAAAATTGCAGGATACTTGTTTATTAGTGGCTCATCAGTTGTCCATTTATCCATCTAGAATCTAATCCATTTCTCATTCTTAAGCTGGAAAATCATGCTCATGCAGAAAAGTTGTAGAGTTCAGAATTTTTTCCACATACTTATGCAATAATACTTTAAATCATCAGCGGAATCAAAATACCATTCTTGTTCTCAAATTCTTGCTGCACTATTCTCCTTCAGATGCTATTTTTTTCTATTGTAAATATCCACACCCATTTTGCCTTCGATGATTGCTAGTAAGCCTTATATTCTTAACCCCTAAACCTCTCATCTTCTTTGGATTACAAATCTTATCCCAAGCCACCCAGCACATGTTTCTTTTATTATCACTTGAATTCCATAAAAAAATTCTCATAAGACTTGTCAACTTATTCTCTACTTCTACGCTAGCGGACCAGAGAAAGAAAGTAAAAGGGAAGACTTGATAGATAACTTTTTTTAAGTACTAATATCCCTGCTTGAGAGAGAAATTTCTTCTTCCAGAGAGTAAGCTTCATTTCCATTATTTTTATCACTTCATCCCAAACTGAAGTGTTTATAGGAACAACACCAACGGGAAAGCCTAAATACTTAATAGGAAGTTGCTCAATTCTACATCCCAACTCCAAATATAATTATTCAGTGACAGTGTCAGCACCTATACTAATCATCTTTTTTTTCTTTAAATTTAGCTTCATACCAGTAATCATCTCTGAAAAAGCGGGTGTATAACAACCACACCCAATAATTCGTTCGGAAATCTGTATGGGTTCGTTCGGAAATCTGTATGGACTAAGATCTAATATAATTCTGAGAGCACCAACTTAAAAGAGAGACTATCAAGAAATATATCAAAGTGTGTTTATCTCTTTCTCAATACAATCAGCAAATCGAACAGATAGAAATCTGTGAGCCTGATTGATACGAGAATTAACTTGGACGATACCAAAGACCAATGTCCAAGCGTCAATCAAGTTATATCCAACAATCAAGGTCGGATTTATCAACTGATAGAACTACGTACAACCTATGATATTTCTATTATATAAACAAATATAATGCGGAAAATAAATAACACATACACCAGAAATTTTGTTAACGAGGAAACCGCAAATGCAGAAAAAACCCCGGGACCTAGTCCAGATTTGAACGCCATGTTGTATTAAGCCGCTACAGACTATAACTTACTATAAGTTCACTTCGGACTGGAATATAGTTGAGCCTTAACCAAGTCTCACACCTATTAAGGTACAGTCACTTTCCTTACGCCTTTAGAACCACGCTGGATTCTACGCACTTGATTCCCTTAGCTGATCTCACCCACAACTAAGAGTTTCTACGACCCAAAGTCGAAGATCTATAAAAAAAATCTGTCTCCCACATATATGTCTATCCTTTATTCTGTTTTTGTTCCGTCTTTTGATACAAAGATCAAGGTGAACAGGAACCAACTAATAATCTGGTCTTACACTACCGAAGAGCAGCCTAGAAATATTAGTCACCTCACAATAACTTAACTGATTAACATGAGAAGTTATTGCGGAATCATAAGAGTCTGAGATGAAAAACTGTTGTGATTATTTTTTATATCTTACCTATCGGAGATAAATCTCGAGTAAATCTTAGAGAAGATAAAACTTAATACGATAGAACAAGTAAGATCAGAATACGCAACTATAGAGAAAATAGTTGGATCTGGCTTCACGAATCCCAAATGAAGTCTTCAAGTCGTTAACCTAATAATGGTTTTGGAAAACCTAGGTTAAAGGAGAATCGGCTCTAGTTTGCAACTAGGATACAAGAAAGTGTCGGGATTAGGTTTTCCAGTTGCTAGAGTTCTCCCTTACATAGTCTTTCAAATCAGGGTTGCTTACAATCAAAGCTAAGATAGCTTAGTAACAAAGCATTCAATATTTACCGTTAGATGAACTCCTGATTTAATTAGATTCAAGCCAAGTCTGCTTAGAAATTAAGCAATCAATCTCCACCGTTATATGGTCTTAGCTTGTTACACAAAAATGAAATATACTAATGTTTAGATATGGGTAACCGTACTTAAACGTGTATATAGGGGTTGGCTCAATAACAGTTAACCGTAGTTAGCCATTTGAACACTTTTGTCTTAGTCGTATCCATATAACACTTCTAGATCAAATATGATGATCAATAAATCATGATAGATAATCAAATGAATCTAATTGTGTTTCAAATAGAGTTGTTTAATTGTTCAGTATCTCATAGAAATATTCATGAACAAATTGAAATGAAATCGGTTTGATTCGTAATCGTACAAAGTACTTATACAAGAATCAATTCATGAACATTAAGCCACGGTTTGCAAAGTTAATTTGCATTCCTTAAATCATAAATATTTTAGTTCATGAGTATGAGAAACATAAGTTACCAATTTTCGAACTTAACCACTTTATTCGCAAACTGGGTGCGCGAACAACAGCTCCGGACCTTGGCCTAATCAATTCGTCCGCAAACCCGGTTCGCAAACAACCGTTCTGGACCTAACTCGGGTAAACCCGTTCACATACTAGGTCCGAAAACAAGAGCTTCGAACATTTTCAGGTAAATCCGTTCGTATACTAGATACACAAAAAAGATTTCTGGACCTGAATCATACCACAACAATTCGCATACTAGGTATGCATACCGTGGTGTATCCAGACATGGGTAATTGTTTTAAACTCTCATTTCAATCATTGAAACATCCTTAGAAGACGACAATGGTAATCTCACACATACGATTAGATTTAAGTAATTTTCAAGTGAATGAATGATCAATACGAAACTTCCCGAGCTAACACCAAATGACTGTCTTACACAAATTATATAAGATATTCAAGGTAATTTTCACGTGATCATCTTTTAACTTGATATTTAGTTTCCGACAAATAGCTTGATTCCAACTAAACTCGTCAAGAATATGATGAACATAACTAAAGAAAAAAGCTTTTAACATGTATTTCCAGAAATAGATAAGCGAGATACACTCAGCTCGAAATATCAAATGTGTATAATGTAAAAGTCTATATATATATATACAACTTAGTTTCATTAGAAGATAAATTAGAAAAGACGTCTAAGTTATAGATAAGTCTTAGTCTCCACATATCTTTTGTTGATGAAGTTCCTCCAAGCTCTCCTCAGTAGATCTTCGTCTTCAATCGATGAACATCGTGAAGTCTAAAGCTCAACTACACATTCTATCATAGTCCGAGACATAACTATAAGTAGACTAGAAATCAATACTTATAGTTTTGATCACCTAAATTGTCAAACATGCTTGAAAGAAACGCTTGCGAGTTCGACCGAGCAGTGCTCTAACAATCTCCCCCTTTGTCAATTTTAGTGATAAAACCATCAATATATATGGATTACAAAATAAATAAACTTGGTAGCTTCTCATCCAATAAGCTTGATTTCCTTGGTTCTTCAACATTCCTTGAATTCTTCGTCACTCCAAGTACTCCAGTGATTCTGAACGTGCTCAGCATCATTTTTGTTGAAGATCTGTAGACATAACAATAATCAACAAGATTGTTTTCATATTGTTATACAGTGTCATAGTATTATTACACAACATAAAAGTTCAATTGTATCACATTTTTGACAATAATACTATGGTGATATGTATCACTCCCACTTACTCAATTCCTCATCTCACAATGAAAACCACTCCCCCTTACATAATGATCCGTAAATCATATGTGTGTAGTGTGAAATACAAAATAATTCACCTCTTTTTTGTCAATATAAATTGGCAAAGGTACGAAAACTAGGGGGATCATAATGAAATTCTTAATTAGATACTTCATGAATAAAAGAGAACATATCAACTTTGTTTCGATGTTTTCACATAGTCGAAACTTAGTGTATTCATCAAGGAGTTTATAAAGATACAAGAAAACTCCTGCAATATTCCACAGCTGCACTCCCCACAAAGATTTGGTAATTAAGCACAAGTTCAATTAAGAACGCTCCCCCATAAAATGTCATTCCCGAAAAAACAACAAGAGCGACCTTACTTTTATGAGAAAAGAAAGATTTCTTTGGACATTAACAAATCATATGAAACATAAATGTATATCCAGAAACCTCAAATAAATTAACCACCAGAGAACCTTAATAATTAATTTAATTTAAAATGGCCAACATAAGAAAACTTACGGAGCCATACAGTACATTCACATAGAAGTGGATCAGGGAAAGATCAATACTGCGGAATATTCAAAAGTCCATTCTACCTTTTATCAATATTTGCATGAAGACATAATAGACTTAACTTTTGACATATATGAGATAATCATAGTTCACGGACGTAAACACACATATCTCATAATATTTTTGTAATATATAAAACCATAAAGATTAATACTGCAAAATCATCTTCCAAATAACTTAGAATTTAAATAAATAAATCTAAAACATTACAAGTTGAAAATCGTTGGCAGTAGCTATGTGTAATCATAATATTTTATATTCCAAACCCTAGTTATTCTTATTAAAACCACAATAATAAATTCTCATAAGAAGTTTCCAAGACATTGTAGAGCTTTCTCGGAGCATCTACTGAGAATTCCTTCTCATTAGTGAGGAACCCATTGATTATTTAATCATTTAATTCTTTCAGATATTCAGAAATATCAGTTAACTCACTAAGTTGTCTTTTCAGTTCACACAGAGTGTTCTTTTTCAGAGATAACATTTGTTCATAGTGAGCTATCTTTTCTAAAGTGAACATGATTTGAGATTTTAAATCATTTCTTTTGCTGATGAAATCCTTTACCATAGCCCTAAAGTTATTATCATTTTGACAAATAGATAAAAAACAGTTAGAGGTGGAACCTTTTTCATCATTTATACACTTCTCCTTTTTCTTTCTTGAGAATTTGATTCCTTCACACAGATACACATTAACTGCTTCTACTGCATCCTTTTTTGTGGTACCTCTAGTTACATGAGCCATGAAACTGTATCTTTCAAAGAAAAAGGGGTGAAGGGGATTTTGATTTCAAATGAATATAATTAGAGCAACGGATAAGTAAACCCTAAAAAGAACTTTGAAAAAGTCTTTACGGTTCATGATCCATTATCTATTTTTGATAAGAAAATATTCAATTGCAAATCTTAACTTAAATAATCTAGGATAAGTAATTATCAACTGTACAAAACTTGAGCAACCTTGATGCAATCCTCATATTCTCAAGTTAATAATGAGGATGCATACATCACTGTAATTGGATAGTGATGGAGTGAGCATAATGCTCACATCTTGTGTCACGTGGTGACCCATCAAGGTTTGTTTTATAAACAGACTTCTTACCTCGTCTAACTCTGGTTCTATTAGACTTCTTCTTGTCTTCAAGAGTTCTATGTTGATTACCCAAGGCCAGATTCATCCTTTGCATGTCATTCTGAAAATTGGAATTTCGTTTTGCTGTTTTGACTCCTGTTTATCACAAATTTTAACATCCATTATTCCAGAACCGGCCGGAACAAAAAAGTTGTTTGCTCTCATAGTCTTGCTTTTGAACCCTAAACCATTTGTGTTTCTAAAAGACTTCTGACCAAATAACATTGCTGAAATCTTGTCAGAGCTTCCAGACAACCTTTGCAGGTCACACTTAAGAGTATTAATCTCTTTTTGTTTTAGAGACATGGTTCTGGTGAAATCATCATTCAGACAGTCAATCTCAAGATTCTTCACCCGAAGTGATGATTCAAGTTTTCCAAAGTCATCTTTAGTTGAAGATTTTCTTGGTGAATTTCTTCATTTTATCCAAGAATTCAAAAATCTCAGTGTCAAACTCACATTCTGAATCAGAATTTGAGTTAGTAGAAGTTTCTGTTGTGAGAGCTGAAATTTCTGTGCAAACATCAGAAGAATGCGAATTGACCAACTGATATGATTTTTCTTGTATTGAATCATCGAAGCATCAAAGAAAGAGAGATGTTCCTCAGATATTTTTCTTCTTCTCACAATATCCTTGATCTTTTGTAAAATCAATGACCTGTCAGGGTCAGTATGATCTGGACAACATTCATCAGCCTAGAGGAGAATTACCTGTGTTGGTCACAACATTGAACGCGAAAGTTCTGACTGTGTTCTGATCATGATCAAGAACTCTTAACTTTCTAATGAGTGAGTTTTCTGGAAAGTGTATCAAGGTTATTTCCTTCAACGATGGCATGTTTCTTAGAATCGTATCTAGCTGGTAGCGATCTGAGAATTTTCATCACAATGTCCTTTTCAGGAATAGTCTTACCCAATGCAAAGAATGCATTAACAATTTCATACACTTTGTGATTAAACTCATCAAATGAATCTTCATCAGACATACAAAGGTTTTCCCAATCAGAATTTAAGTTTTGAAGCTTATATTCCTTTTCAAAGGTATTCCCTTCAAATACGGTTTCTAAGATATCCCAAGCATCTATAGACCAAGTGAACGTAGTCACATGGTGCTGGAGATCTGGGGTAATGACATGTATGATAACATGTCAGCTGTCAGAATTTTGATTTGCAGCGAGAATCTCGTCAGGCTCATATCTACCAATATCCTTTGCAACAGTTACACCGTCTACTGTAACCATTGGAGGATTATATCCATTAACAATATAAACCCATGATTGAAAATTACGTGCTTGAAGAAAGGCACGCATGTCAATTTTCCACCATAAGTAATTCGACCCATCGAAGACTGGCAGTACGTTTATAGAGATAGTGCTTCTGTCCATAGAGCCAGATTGCTACAATCACAAAGTTATGAGGTCTTAGCGTGTTTGCCTGCTCTGACACCAATTAAAAAAGCGGGGGCCTAACAACCGCACCCAATATTTTGTTTAGCAATCTGTATGGACTAACTCCAATATAATTCCAAGAGAATCAACTAGATATTCAGAATCAATCAAGGAAAAACATCCAAGAGTTATATCTCAATTTCTCAATACAATATGCAATTGAACAAATAGAAATATGTGAGCCTTATTGTCATGAGAAATAACTTGAACGGTATCAAAAACCAATGTTCAAGTGTCAATCAATTTCAATCAACAACCAAAGTTCGGATTTACCAATTGATTGAACTACTCACAACATGTGATATTTCAATTATATAAAAAAATATAATGCGGAAAACAAATAATACAAACACCAAAATTTTTGTTAACGAGGAAACCGCAAATGCAGAAAACCCCTGGGACATAGTCCATATTTGAACACCACACTGTATTAAGACGCTACAGACACTAGCCTACTACAAGTTAACTTCGGAATAAAATGTAGTTGATCCCTAACCAAGTCTCACACCATCGCGTTCCTTACGCCTCTGAATCCCAACAGGACTCTATGCACTTGGTTCCCTTAACTGATCTCACCCACAACTAAGAGGTGCTACGACCCAAAGTCGAATACTTTATAAACAAATCTGTCTCCCATAAAAAAGTCTATTCTGATAGATAAATCTGTCTCCCACAGAAATACCTACGAATTTTTTGTTCCGTATTTTGATAAATCAAGGTGAACAAGAACCAATTGATAATCCGGTCTTATATTCCCGAAGAACAACCTAGAAATATCAATCACCTCACAATAACTTAACTATATGGTCGTAGAACAATGTATTGTGGAATCACAAAGAATGAGACGAAGAACTTTTTGATTACTATTTATATCTTACCTATTAGAGATAAATATCGAGCCAATGTTAGAGAAGATAATACCCAATACGATAGAACATGTAAGATCAGAACACGCAAATACATCTAAAATAGTTGGGTCTGGCTTCAAAATCCCAATGAAGTCTTCAAGTCGTTAACCTATAATGGTTTTAGAAAAAACCTAGGTTAAATAAGAACCGACTCTAGCACGCAACTAGTATCATACATGAGGTGTGGGGATTAGGTTTCCCAATTTCTAGAGTTCTCATTTATATAGTCTTCAAATTAGGGTTTGATAGCATTGTAACTAAGCAATCAATATTCACCGTTAGATGAAATCCTGATTTAAGATTCAAGCTAAGTTTGCTTAAAACCAAAGCAATATCTCTCCACCGTTAGATGGTCTTAGCTTGTTACACACAAATGAAATATACCTTCATTTAGATATGGGTAACCATACCTAAACATGTATATTGAGTTGGCTCAACAATCGTTAACCGAAGTTAGCCTTATGAACACTTTTCTATTAACCACATTCATCTAACACTCTAGATAAAATGATAATCAAATGAATCTAATTGTGTTACTCATAGAGTTGTTCAATTGGTTATATTCTCATAGAAGTATACAAGACACTGATGAAACAAAATCAGATTGATTCAAGAGAAGCAATTCATGAACATTAAGCCAAGGTTTGCAAAGATTGCATTCCTTAGTTTATATATGTATTTGTTCATGAGTATGAAATCATACTTAACCGATTTCAGAACTTTAACCAACTTAGTTTGCAAATGGGTACGCAAACTTAAGTTCCGTACTTTGGTCTTGTCCGACATTTCACAAGCCGTTATGCATACTGTCGTCCCGGACCTAACCAGGTAGAAATGTTCTCATACTGGTGTGCATACTTGGTTCCCAAACTTTAACAGTTAAAACCGTTCGCATACTTGTATGCAAATTTGGTTTCCGGACCTGAATCATACCACAATAGTTCGTATACCGGTATGCATACTGTGTTATATCCAGACAATGGTTAATTGTTCTAAACTCCCATTTTAATCATTGAAACATCCTTAGAAAACGACAATAGCTGTCTCACACAAACTATTAGCTTATAAGTAATTTTCAAGTGATCGAATGATCAATACGAAACATTCCATGTCAACATCAAATGACTGTCTCACTCAAATCATGTAAGATGTTTCAAGGAAATTTTCACATGATCATCTTTTGACTCATTGTTTAGTTTCGAACAAATAAATCGTTTCCAACTAAACTCGTCTAGAATAATGATTAACGTAGCTAGAGAAAAAAGCTTCCAACACATATTTCGAGAAAGATTTAAGCGATTTAAACTTGGATCTAAATATCAAATGTGTATAATATTAAAGTTTATATAGCTACACGACTTAGTCTCTATAGGAGATAAAATATAATAAACTTCTGAGTGATAGATAAGTTTTAGTCTCCACATACCTTTTGTTGATGAAGTTCCTCCAAGTTCTCCTCATTAGATCTTCATCTTCAATCGATGAACGCCGTGAATTCTAAATCTCAACTACACATTCTATCCTAGTCCGAGACATAGCTATAAGTAGACTAGAAATTAAGACTTATAGTTTTGATCACCTAAACTTGACAAACAAGCTTGAGATAGCAACGCTTACGAGTTCGACCGAGCAGTGCTCTAAAAATCCCCCCCCTTTGTCAATTTTAGTGACAAAACTATCAATACATATGGATTACAAAATAAATAAACCTTGTAGCTTCTCATCCAACATGATTGATTTCCTTGGTTCTTCAACATTCCTTGAATTCTTCATCACTCCAAGTACTCCAGTAATTCTGAACGTGTTCAACTCAACATCTTTTTTGTTGAAGATCCGTAGCCATAACAATAATCCAGAAGATTATTTTCTTATTGTTATACAGGGTCATAGTATTATTACACGGCATCAAAGTTCAATTGCATCACATTTTGGACAATAATACTATGGTGATATGTATCACTCCCCTTTAGTCAATACCTCATCTCATGATGAAAACCACTCCCCCTTACATAATGATCCGTAAACCATATATATGTAGTGTGAACTACGAAATAATTCTCCCCCTTTTTGTCAATATAAATTGGCAAAGGTACGAAAACTAGCGGGATCATAATGAAATTCTCAAAGAGATACTCCATGACTAAAAAAGAATATATCAACTTTGTTTCGATGATTTCGCATAGTCAAAACTTAGTGTATTTATCAAGGAGTTTACAAATATATAAGAAAATTCCTACAATATTCCACAATCGCATTCCCATAAAGATTTGGCAATTAAGCACAAGTTCAATTAAGAACTCTCCACCATAAAATGTCATTCCCGAAAGAACAACAAGAGCGACCTTACTTTTACGAGAAAAGAAAGATTTCTTTGGACATTAACAAATCACATGAAACATGAATTTATATCTAGAAACCTCAAATAAATTAACCACAAGAGAACCTTAATGATTAATTTAATTGAAAATGCTCAACATAATAAATCTTTCGGAGCCATACAGTACATTCACATAGAAGTGGATCAGGGAAAAAATCAATACTGCGGAATATTCAAAAGTTCATTTTATATTTTATCAATATTTGCATACACATATATACTTAACTTTTGACATATATGAGATAATCATAGTTCACGGACGTAAACACACATATCTCATAATATTTTTGCAATATATAAAACCATAAATATTAATACTGCAAAATCATCTTCCAAATAACTTACAATTTAAATAAATAAATCTAAAACATTGCAAGATGAAAATTGTTGGCAATAGCTATGGATAATCACAATATTTGCTATTCCAAACCCTAGTTATCCTTCTTAAAAACACAAGAATTAATTCCCATAAGAAGTTTCCCAGACATTGTAGAGCTTTCTCAGAACATCTACTGAGAATTCCTTCTCATTATTGAAGAAACCATTGACGATTGGATCATTTAATTCCTCCAGATCTTCAGAAATATCAGTTAATACACGAAGTTCTCTTTTCAGTTCACACATGGTGTTCTTTGTCAGAGATAACATTTGTTGACATTGAGCTATTTTTTATAAAGAGAACATGGTTTGAGATTTTAAATCATTTCTTTTGCTGATGAAATCCTTCAACATAGCCCTAAAGTTATTATCATTTTGACAAATATATAAAAAACAGTTAGAGGAGGAACCTTTTCCATCATTTGTACACTTTTATTTTTTCTTCCTTGAGGATTGGATTCCTTCACACAAATACATATTAACTACTTCCTTTCTGTGGTACCTCTAGTTACAGGAGCACTGGATAAGTAAACCCTAAAGAGAACTTTGAAAAAGTCTTCACGGTCTTGATCCATTATCTATTTTTGATAAGAAAATATTCAATTGCAAATCTTAACTTAAATAATCAAAAATAAGTAATTACCAATTGTACAAGACTTGACCAACATTGATGCGATCCTTATATTCTCAAGTTAATAATGAAGATGCATACATCACTATAATTACATAGTGATGGAGTGAGAAGAATGCTCACATATTGTGTCACATGGTGACCTATCAAGTTTTATTGTATAAACAAACTTCTTACCTCGTCTAACTATGTATTATTGGTGTACGTACGATAACAATAACGTCGGGATGATGACGTTAAACCAAGCGCTTCATGGGAGGCAACCCATCAGTTTTGTATCTCTATCCCTTTTGTTTTTAGTTTTCTTAGTTTTGCATGTTATATCTTGCATTCCCATCTTAGATTTTACAAGTCCTATATCTATAATGAAAGTTTTGACGAATTCTCGTCAGAAAATTCTGACTGCTCACTTGTCACGAAAACAGTTCTCGAGACTTCATACGGAGTCCGATTTGAGTGGTTGACCCCAACTTTTAAATAGGACAGACATACATTTATTTTACAAAAAGAAAATTTGAATTTGGAGTCTGTTAAGTTGGAGTGATAGGCCTGGACATTTGAGTTTCGGTATTTTTCCAGTATTTTTTCAGATTATATGTCTGTCAGTATGGAGGTTATAAAAGTCAGACCGTTTATCGAAACATTGTACCCTTTTGAAACCTTATAGAAAGATATATTCAAACAACTTTTGTTTAGGATGTTTTTCCTAGTTCCCTACCCATTTGTACAGTTTTCGAGTTTTTCAGGGATGTTATGTCAGAAATCAGAATTTTCGGTTTAGAAAATTGAGGACAATGTTGAGTTAAGTGTGGGGGAGTAGTTAAGTATGTTTGGCTTGCATATAAAATAAATATAAAAAAAATAATACTCTTTTATTTCTTGCATTCTTGAGACTTCATCTTTTGGAGTTAATTACGAGATATTTAGGATGACACTCTACACCTTTTTAAGTTGAAACAGTTCTTACAGCTATAAATTGAGTTCCACTTTATCGTTCTAAAATTCTTAAATATACGTTCATAATTGAATGCGAAACTCAGCTATGGTAGTCATTTGAAAGAGTCATTCTCGCAATTAATTATTACTGAATCACTTTCTTTTTATTTTTGCAGTTTTATGTTTCTCGAAAGTGATTTGATGGGATCCTGATATTTTCGTGGATGTTATAGCAAGGTAATCATTGGTTGAGTATTTGAAATCCCCATAGACAATTTTCTTACACTCATAAAGAGTGAGACGGGAAAAAAAAAAGAGAAAAAGAAAGAAATATATATATAAGGCTCCTCTTCATCGACACTAATAAATGATAGGTCCGGAATTGCGGACTAATCATAGTCGATAAAAACAAAAACCTATCATTAATATATAGCAAGTCAAAAATACTATTAATGAGGTTCTCGACACTTGGATAGTAGTATGTGTGAAACGTTGTCCTTGTCTCCGTCGCCTAAACAAGCGTGGAATGCAGGATCCAAGGCAACTATCACATACTTGCTGAAAGGAACATGCCCTTAGAGTATCTAATCATGTGGTGGAGTTAAATGGGTGCTTCTCTCAATTATTGCTCTATAAATAAAAATCATTTGACGACATTCATACAAGTATCGTGGGTAACATCTTTCACTTTAGTCAACATTTGCACACTTAACTTTTTTATTTCCATTTTCTTATCTATCCATGTGATTTCTGTATGCGAGTGTTGTGGCAAATGTTGCAACAAGTACGATGACTATCTTAGTAGAGTTTTGCAATCAGGTTGAATGTCACACGTAAGTAATTGCTTATGTGTGATGATTGGAATGTTTGTGGGATGTTTGCAGCTAAAGAACATATACAAGCTAATTATTTGGCTTTCTACTTTGTGTTTATCCTTAGTGGTTCTTCCAAGGAGAGAAATTGGAGTAGGTTTTGTGTGTATACCTCTTGTAAACCCTCACGAGACTATAACTCGTCCACTAGGGACACCTAGGGGTTTAAAGGCTTGTTATACATGTTAAGTGTAACCGTTTTCTCAATGACATGGATTTGTTGTGTATAGGATTAGTTTTATTTAGTTTGCTCGAGGACTAGAAAAAGCTAAGTGTGGGGGAATTTGATAAGTGCATAATTCATATGATTTTAGTGTCCGTTTATACTTGTTTTAGCTATTATTCTTGCATGTATTCGTATTATTACTCTTGTTTTCTATTATTTTCCTCTAATAGGTGAATCATACAAAAAGGAGCTAGAAAGTGCTAAAAATATCTAGGAAGATAAGTATTCCAAGTATCCAAGTGCCCAAGTCTAAGAGAAGTGGAAGAAGTGCGACGAAAAGGAGTAAAACGCTCAAAATCAAGAGACGGGCCAAAGACCGAGCTTAACTCATCCAAATTAAGGATTTCTGATCACCATATTTAATAGAATTGAAAGATAAAAATAATTCGAAAAGAATGAGGTCATTCCGAATTCGGACGAAGAAGTTGTGGCCAAACAAGCTTTTTATCGAATACCGAAGACAGTAAAGTATGCAAACGGGTACGCATACCTTAGTTCCAAAATTTTCTGCTGGAATTTGAGGTACGTATACCGATACACATACTTAACTAATATAAAAATGGGTATGCATTCTTGTGAAGGCCTAAGGTCATGGTTGGGGTCTTTATTTCATATTTTCGGGCCGGGTTCTTGAACCGAACTAAATACTTGATGACCAAGCAATGTAAACCTATAAAAAGGTATTAGGTCATGAAAAATCGATCAATCTCATATCACAAGTTCTACATCAAAACCTAGGGTTTACCCCTTTAGGGGGAAACCACCATTATTCTTCTTCTTTGTAATATGAGTAGCTATATCGTTTGTTGATTAAGGATGAATTCAATGTTCTAAGCGTGAAGCTTTATTAATAATACAAATTTATTGAGAGTTTTAATCATCATTGTTTGTTTTCACTATATTTATGGTTTATGATTGATTTCTAGATTGTTCAAGTGTACAATTGGATTAATCTTTTGATCATTCTATTGCTAGTAAAGGATTAGGATATCCGTGTAATTGTTGAGTAACCCTTACACAAGTAGAGAACATGAGACCTTGTAGAGGGATTCTATGGAGGAATTGTGTGTGAAAATAACACTAGTAAGTGGACCTTGCGCTAAGAGACTAACTGCTAGGATCAACCTAACTTCACATAACTTAAAGCTTCCGATTGGGTTACACCTTGAGTGCGCTAATACTTGGTGGTTCAGTTGGATAGAACTTGATATGCGAGCGCTTCGGTATCAAGTTACACAAGGAGCTTTCGGTATAACAATGCTCTAGTTTTTATTCTACGGTTGGTGATGAATTGTTCTTACGGACAATAGATAAGTATTCTAATCCATCTATCGCTTGGTAACGACTAAGGATTCCTTAATCATCTCTTTGCTTCGTTACTGTCTTTATAACTATCTTAAAAACAAACCCCCTTTTGTTATTTACTTTATTTTTCTTATCAAATAACCTATCAATTACACAGCTCTCTGTGGGAACGATCTCTTACTACCGCTATATGACTAGTTAATTAGTGGAAAATATATTTATTAATTTATTGTGCCTACGACAGCCCATACAACGGTCATCTTCACTGCCACATCTCCAACTTGAAACACGGTCACCTTCACTACCATATCTCCAATTTGGAATGGGTTTGGGTGTTGCACAACTACTTGATCCTTAGACTCGTTGTCTTTGATTGAGACGGCTTCTAAATTTTTGATAAAGTATTTGAAAGGCCCAGCAACCTATTCACATCTCCTAGTAGCGGCTGGGTCAACGATCGGGTCAAGTCCCGGCCCTTGACGGAAGGTGGATTGACTTATTGTAGAAAGGTTTGTTCAATAAGACTTACTTGGGTTCGGAATATTCGAATGTACGTCGGTGGGATCTCACCAGGTAGCTGCGTCACATCGGCAAGTAGTTGATACGGAAAAAAATAATCTTCGGGGTTGGACGGCTTGTTGTAAATCCTTTCAGGTATAGACACTAGCAAAGGACATACTCCTAGATTTTCTTTGTTGTCATGCACCCACGAACGACCCAGAATCATATCATAATTCGGGCATTCTTTAGCAATATGAAACTTGCCGCATTGTAGAGCATCTCCTATCTTGATTTCGAGATTAATGTACCCGTAAGCATTTTGTGATTCTCCTTCTGCGTTTTTAATCATGGTTGGGCAATGAACAAATTCTTACTTCGAAATCCCTGCAGCTCTCAGAGTCTTGACGGTAACAACGTTGAAGTCAGAGGCCGCGTCGATCAGCATGCTGTCGAATTCGACGCCCTTCAGGTGGGTAGTGGTCAGCAGTCCCCAGTTGCATTTTCCAACAGTGCCTTCTAAAAGAGGTTGGGGCTTAGGATTGGCTCCTTCGATTGAAAACAGTCGCTTGCCCGACACAATGCGATTGAGGGATGCGAATATATCTTGACGTTGTGCTTTGGATAAATAAATAATTTCACATACACGCTCCATTATGGATTGCACCGCTTTGTGGACAGAGTCCCCAGAAAGTGTGCAGCTTATGACCGGAAGAGGGTCTGTGTGAACTCCCTCAATGCCTAGTTGAAGCTCTCCCGCATTTTTTTTTCTTTGAAAATGCGCTTCAACTAGTTGCATTCATTGGTGGGGTGATTGACGAACCTGTGGTAACTGCAGTATTTTGGATTTGCGATCTCTTCCTCGGTTGGTGGGCGTCTGAAAAGAGGTAGCTTGATGGCATCATCCTGAATCCATGCTTCTAGGAGCTCAATTACTTCTTCCGTTGGGTATGGGAAGTCTGTAGCAGTGTCACCGGGATCTTGTTGTTGCGCAGGCGTTTTAGCTGGTGTTGCACGTTTGGGTTGTTATTCCGCCGCTTGAGCTTTTCTCTTTCCTCCTTCACCCACTACACTTACATAGGGTCCAACATTGTATTGTTTGTTGATGATACGTCTGCTTCCTCGAGTCTCACGTGCATATTCGTTTCTGGCGGGTCTGTTCCTCTCCAGTAATGTCGGTGCTGTCGTGGCCAAGCGTTTAGCGGCTTCATGAAGTTCAGAAAAAGTTTGGAAACGCAAGTTCTCCAGTAGAGCGCGATATATGGTACCATGCCATTAATGCATGACTCTACCAACTTTTTTCAATCACGTTCTGATCGTGGGAATACAGAGATTGAATCCTCAATCTCTTGACGTAATCATTTGGATGCTTATTGTTTCGTTGGAACATTCTCCCCAAGTCTGAAAAGGTGATTTGCTCGGATACGAAGAAATACTTCTTATAAAAAGCAGTTACCATGTTACACTAGTTGGATATGATGTTCGGTGCAATGTTGTTGTACCAGGTGTACGCTCTCCCGGTGAGTGACTTTGAAAACTCTTTCAGGCGGAGGACATGATTGTATTCGTGTTCTCCTAATGACTCTAGAAAACGAGAGATGTGTTCACGAGCATTACCAGTTCCGTCATAAAGGGAAAATTGAGGAGAAGAGTATCCTATAGAGAGAGGGATTCTTTGCACATCAGGAGGATACGGAGGTTGGTTTTGGTGCATGTCCATCGGGTTTTCCTTGCCTCGATTTTGGGAGAGACGCTCCAGGTCCTCACGTGTGACGAAGTTGGATGGCTGATTCCTTTCCCTTGAGCGCTCAGGAGCAACACAAACTTTTTCATCTATGAAGGCACGCCCTGTTGAAGCGCTTACGCCAGGAGTGTTGAAAGTACTCCTAATTGGCTCCATAGGTTGACGCGGCTCTTGTGGTGGTCACTTCGTTAGCGTATTGAGGAAAGTGAGTACCTCCTTCTGAGTTGTATCCATGTCTGTCTGAGCCTTAGCAAGAACCTCTTGTTTTTCCATCAAATCGAAAATGGTAATAGGGGGTTGGCCTCCTCTGGCTCCTCCAGTCTCTTGTCCTGATGAGGAAGTGGCAGTAGCTCTAGTAACGACCGGGGGCGTTACGCTCGAAGAAACATTGGGGGTGGCGGAAGCGGCTCTGGCTCTGGTGATTGGAGGTTTCACGCCTAAGGGAATGTTTCCTGCGCCGTTGGTGTTTGTGGTCGAGGACGTAGTACCACGAGATGCATTGATCGTGCTGGTAGGCGGTACATTGGTGTCACCGGCAGGAATGTTGATACCAGGCGTGTTGTCAGCGCCAGTAATATCGGGATTTGTCGTTGATCCAGACCTAAGATACACCATCTTGAATTTGAGAAAATTGAAATGAATTGAAAATTGATCTTGCAACCGAGAGATTAATCTCCCACTGTGGTCGCCAGTTGTTTTGGGATAAAAATTGATTATGCTGTTTTTTGGTAAATTTGGGGTGTTGTTGAGAAACCAATTCAAACCCTAAACAAATGCACTGCACGGGAGTACTTTTAGATTCGAGAGATCAATCTGTAAGACTCTGGCCTAAACCAAAAAATGGTCGTTCCAGATTCAATTCGGTCACAAGGTGAAGGAGAAGGGTTGATCTTAAGGAGGGAAGCGAAAAAGGTGTTTGAGATCAGAATGTTGAATGATGAAGGTGTGACTGTTTTATGACTTGTATCAAAATATGATTTCTGGATAATTGTGTTGATAACACTTGTTCTGTTGAAATAGGTTAAAATCCTATTTATACAAGTCATTGAGCGCACCCTGATCTCATAGGAAGTGGAGGAAGTTAAGTAGTGGAGAAGTGGAGTTGTGTGTAAGGTGGTGATCATCGTGTTTCCGTTATGGGGGAACACTAGTCACACTTTCACCCACTACCCTCATTATTGTTAACTTTCTGTCTTTCCTGACACTTTCTCGTAATGGGAACGTTGCACGCCGCACTCTGTAAACCTCCAGACCAATACCCCAGTGAGCATCCCCCAGTTTGTGACACGTTTGATGTCTCGAGTAAGTGGTTCGAGTCGTGAGACTCGTCGCTGAAAGCAACACACAGTTCTTTTAGGTAAAATAATAAATTGTTTGTGAAACCAATATTTATAAAACATCGCTTATAATCGATGTGTATGAAGCATCGCTTTTAAACAAGCAGATGAAAATAATCGATGTGCAAGAAGCATCATTGTTTTAGAGCTCGATTTAATCAGTCGGGGATTGAGTGTCTTAAAAAGGTAGCATGACCGACCACCTTTGGATGATTGTTTGGTAGCTCTAGGGACGAGCTATTGATTGGTCGATCACTCCCCGTAAGCGGGTGGCGGATCGTAGCCATTCTAAAATCCTACCGATTGATCTAAATTAGATCTGGATCGCTCGAATCGGCTAGCCAAGTTGAGCGGCCGAGACGATTTGCGGCAGTTAATGACTTTTGTTGAAGCAGCGTGAAGGACCATATTTGGGCGATCATTTGAGAGCCCTATGGATGACCTACCATTTGGTTGGTCTCTCTATGTGGAGGAGGGGTGGCCGATGATCACAACGCTACCCTGTTGGCCTCTTGAAGATAAATATACACCATCCAACTAGGCTAGCGAAGTTGGATGGACGAGATTATTTGCGACAATTTTCTTCTGCCGTTGATTCTAATTAGGGTTTGGAAGCCGTGCGGAAAACCCTATTTTAGCTAAGCGATTTGAAGCGCTGCGCTAGTTCAAGCAGACCGATCAGTCACATGTAAAGAAAAGCCACTGGTGTGCATGCTGACATCTTTTGGGCCATCTAAAATTATATCTAAGCCATTCAATTTAGCTGGCGAATACAGGCGGTCATGATCGATTTGCGGCAGTATGCTACTGCCGCAAACACCAATTAGGGTTTCAAAGCAGCGCGTTCACCCTACTTTTGGTGAATGATTCTATACGCTCTTTTCTTGCCATGATCAAGTCGATCAACCATGGGTGTTGCTGGGTCTCCGGTGAACATGTCAGTGCTTCTCTGATCATTCAGGATGCGATCTAAGCCGTCCAACTAGGACGGCTGAGTTGGACGGATGCGATAGGTTTTGAAACCGTTTTTGCCGGTCTTAGCTCGTTTTGAGATATTTTTAGACAGCCGGATCACCCATGTTTTGGTGAACGTTCAAGGAGGTAGCGGACGAGCTAAAGGAATTTCGACCGACAGGGATGCTAGTGGGCCCGCCGGTGTTTATCGTGACGATCGCCTAGTTCCGTTAGGAGTAGGCTAGGTATATTAAATTGTGTGGACAAGTCATGTGGCCCTGATCGTTTCTTAAGACTGATATGGCCAGTCTAGATTTCCCTTAAAGAATTTAAACGCGTTCGATCGCTCTAAATTTTAACTAAAAGGTGTGTTAACACGCTAATCTCTTTGTTCGAGGGTGGTGTAGCCTACGCGAGTGTTTTCATGCAGATTTCAATAATGACACTTCGGGAGATTCGTGCTACTCTGCTGCGAGTGAACATTAACCGTCATGTCATGCCAACATTGAAAGTTCAGCTGGGGAACATAACATAGCAAAATACTAAGCAGGCCATTCATTAGTAAATAATGCGATAGATTAAAATTACAAAATATCTGGGATTGTTGCTTCATGAACCATTCTGGATAAATTTTAATAAATATGTTGAATTGCTCAATACATATGTAAGTGAAAAGGTTTATGCACTCATCACTTCCAAGTGGCTTTTGTTCCTTTGCAGGACGACAACGTATTAAAATACAGGGTTTCACGATTTTAGCCCTAAACCGAAAACAAGCATCAACAGCTGGTAACAATCTGAGAATTTTCATCACAATGTCATTTTCATGAATAGTCTTACCTAATGCAAAGGATGGTAAACAATTTCAGACACTTTGTGATTAAACTCATCAAATGAATCTTCTTCAGCCATACAAATGTTTTCCCAATCAGAATTTAGGTTTTGAAGCCTATCTTCCTTTTCAGAGGTATCCCCTTCAAATACGGTTTCTTAGATATCCCAAGCATCTTTAGACCAAGTGCACGTAGTCACATGGTGCTGAAGATCGGGGGTAATGACATATATGATAGTATTTAAGCTGTCGGAATTTTTCTTTGCAACGAGAATCTCGTCAGGATCATATCTACCAATATCCTTTGCAACAGTTACATCGTTTACCGTAACCATTTGAGGATTATAGCAATTAACAACATAAACCCATGACTGAAATCAAAAAGATTAAATACTGCAAAAATCATCTTCCAAATAACTTTAGAATTCAAATAAATAAATCTAAAAACATTGCAAGATGAAAATCGCTGAAACAGCTATGTATAATCACAATAATTGTTGTTCCAAACCCTAGTTCTCCTTCTTAATCATAAGAAAAAATTCTCATAAGAAGTTTCCTAGACATAAAACAAAAATCCTAAGAACCAAAACAAAAAACATACTAAAATCAAAGTACACTTTCGGAACCCTCATGGGTTTTAAGATCTTTGAGGTTTTGATTGACAACATATACTGCTTCTTCGGAGAAGATATCCTCATTGAGAAGATCTTTATTATGTATCTTCATGAGAACAAGGTCAGAAGCAAACTTTTTCAACTCATCCAGTAACACATCGAGACCTTTCATAGGATCAACGAGCTGCATTTTTTCCTCCTCAAAGTATTTAAGAAAATCATGAACAACTTCAGCAGAAATCATCTCATCATGCTCTACATCTTGATGAGTATATGCATAGTAGCATGAGACATCAGGATAGTCTTCAGAGTTATGATATTTTACAAGGTCATCTTCTACTAGTGTTCTTTTCTTCTTACCTTTGGACCTGTAACCAATACCCTTATCAAGAAATCCTTTCATAAAATCACAAGTGAGAGAAGGAGAAGACATTCTTGATTAAAAAAAAACCTAGAGTGAGATTACTCAACTCAATAGGATAGGTATATACACGTTTTTTTTTGGGAAAATATTTTTAGGGTTTTAGAGTCGGTCTGTCACTTCCTTATTTGGGTACCCGTACGAACATCCTATCTTAACCCATACCAAAAAATCTTTAGAGATACTGTAACAACCCATTTGCAACTTGAAATGGTTACACAACAATTTATGATAATTCAAAGTTTTGTTTCACGAACCTTATCTCCATAAATTTATGTTTTCACAAGTGAAGAATGTAGAGCACAAGATTAGCACGAAATCTATTTGTAATCAACTTATGAAAAGACGAGGGTACCCAAATACACCACAATCTATGGACAGAGTCGAGATAATACAACTAATTGGTTCACACTTCATGTGATTGTCTATGGATACAAGATCGAGGCAATACAACGACAAGATAACTTGTGTGATTGACTATGGATGCAAGATCTGGGGTAACGGCGTGGATGATTGCACTCAAACCGTCAGAATTTTTCTTTGCAGCAAGGATCTCGACAGTATTATAATCACCAATATCCTTTGCAACAGTTACACCGTCTACTATAACTAATGGAGGATCATAGCCATTAACAATATGAAACCATGATTGAAAATCTCGTGCTTGTATAAAAGCAGGCATAGCAATTTTCCACCATTAATAGTTCGTGCCATCGAAGGCTGGCGGTACGTGTATATACATAGCACTTATGTCCATAAAAATCAGATTGCTTCAAACACAAACTTATGAGGTCTTAGCGTGTCTGCCTGCTCTGATACCAATTGAAAAAGCGGGGGTCTAACAACCACAACCAATAATTCGTTTGGAAATCTGTGTGGACTAACTCCAATATAATTTCGAGAGAATCAAATAGACAGTCCGACTCAATCAAGGAAAGATATCAAAGAGTTAAATCTCTTTCTCAAATCAATCAACAAATCAATAGGAGGAATCCGTGAACTGATTGATATGAGAATCACTTGAACGGTACCAAAGACCAATGTCCAAGTGTCAATCAATTTCTATCTAACAAACAAGGTCGGATTTCTCAATTGGTTGAATTACGCACAACCTGTGATATTTCAATTATAAAGATAAATAATATAATGCGGAAAAGAAATAACACAGATACCAGAAATTTTGTTAATGAGGAAACTGCAAATGCAGAAAAACCCCACGACCTAGTCCAGAATAAACACACACTAATTATAAGTTGTTACACCAATTTCTTACTACCTATTCGGACTAGATGTAATACCTGCTTCAGCTGTATTCAAGCACTTATAGAACTCCTAACAGAACACCGATTCTCTTTAAGAATTCTTCTCGTAAATCTTCTAGCAGAACAAAAGGCTCTTTTTAGAAGATACAACAACATGTTGATATTTATCTTTTGTTTGCACAAAACACCGGTATGATTTCCCTTTAGATGTGAATCAAGGTTTTGGAAATCTTCTGTTTGTTTTGATAAAAACAATTACTAGGTAAAAGTAATATCAAAAAAAACTTGTAGATTAGGGTTTATTATACTTCAAAAATAGGAAGAGAAACCTAATGATTCTATAACAAGAACAACTAGAATAAATCTAGAGATATCTTGTTTAAAACTTCTTAAGGATTTTTAAGAGATACCTTAATCGAAGTTTTCTTTCTAGTCTCCGATTTCGACTAACAAGTGTTGGTATATGATCGGAAACTGAAATCTATCAAAACCTAGGGTTTATGATCAACAACTCTTGAATGGTTTTATATCAGAAAAGAAAACCTTTGAAAATACAAGAGGTGAAAAACCTAGATTACAAGTTGCATAATCAATCACGAAGATTAAATCCAACTCGACTTTGTGATCCCCAATACAAAGACTTTTATCTCACTCTTGTTCACGAAGAACAGAAGACATGGAAAACAACCTTATGAGGCTTACACCAATTTTCCAAAGGGGATAAAAAACATATAGCACTCACGAACCATTTATTTATAGTAAACAATAGCTTGGAAGCTAAGCAAAGCTATTTTCCTTTTTCAAGACTCTCTTAATTTTGGGAGTCTTTCCTAAGTTACAACTCTTGTCAAAATAATTAAATAAATAATTAATTTAGAAAATATTGTATTTATGTAAGTAAATCATAATTTATCTTAGGAAGGAATCACAAACACTTTAATATGTTAATCAAATATGTTTGGATTAATAGCTATTTTGCCTAGATAAGGAAACATCAAAAACTTGACCAAAAATGGCTTCTAGTCACGTAATTGGGCTCAAGTCCGTGAACCGTTACAAACAGTTTGTTAGATCAATCTATCCAATAACTACCAAAGTAGTCAAGTTTAGATTCGCAATCAATCGATAGATTATAAAAAGAAACTATAAAGTGATGTCGATCTCACGCATCTAATCAATCGAATAAATTCGATTCTAGTTGGATCCCAGTCGATCAAGGTTTATGCACACCCAAAGATATGAGAACCAAATAAGAAATCTTCTTTGATCTTCAATAAATACCTGGACAACACCATTTGAATCTCTTGTGATCAATCACACACAGAACAGAGTCTATTAACAATGGATTATCACAATATGTCTTTAGATCTACAAACAGTTCTAAAGATCTCATCGATACTTAGATCTAGTTTGAGTGAATCTTATATCATAAGAGAAGATTCTCAAGAATAAACAAACTAGGTACAATCAAAGTTTCAATAACCGTTAGTCAATCAAATCAATCGAAAATTAATAACACTGCAATTATCTAGTTTTCCACCAACGGTACTCGTAGAGCTTCTTGATCCCACATAAGTCTTTAAACGATCGGTCATAAGAGATTTCGCCTAATTAGGGTACTTTCCTCTCTGGATAGACGGCTCCACCAGATAAAACAAAAACATGAAGTTTGCCTGGCTTTTAGGATAGTTTGCTAGAAATGCAAACTTAGGCATTTATAGACCAAGAATGTATGCACACCAAGGAATTTCCAAAACCGAAAATATTCTCAAGATATGCAATGAGTAGAAAAATTCATTGCATATCTAGATATATGCATTTAATTGCTGGTAATTAAAGCATATAAAACCAAAAACCTTAATTAAAAGATTCTCAATTTATTTCGGCACAAGATCTCCTTGAGTACTAAGGAATATCTTTGAACAATAAATGATAAGAGTTACTGAACGTGTTCAAAGTATGTTGACATCTTTTCACTGTAAATCTTTAGGGTACATTAATTAAATACCCCTAGTTTTAACACCCAACATATATAACCTTATGCAACAATAAATATACCCCTATCATTTAAAATTCGTATATCCATTTAAAAATAGATTACCTGAATACCCTCATTTATATAATATTTTTATTTATTTCAAAAAACAATAAATTTCTTTCTCTACCACTTCGCCACCGCTACCGCCACCACTAGCACCACCACATATCCACCAACATTCAACCACCATTTATCCACCACCAATATTCCACCACCATTCCACCACCACCATTCCACCACCGCCACGACCTTCGCCAATCCGCCACCACCGATGGTGTCAACAACCGAAGTTGATCCCAAACAAAAACCAATAAAAAAATAATATGGCTCCAACAACCGAAGTTGATCCCCAAAATAAAAATCAGAAAATAAGAGAAAAAATAACACGTCGTCAACAACCGAAGTTGATCCCAAATTCTGGTATCAACAACCGAAATTGATCCCCAAAACAAAAATCAGAAAATAAGAAGAAAAAAAAACAATATGCATCAACAACCAAAGTTGATCCCCAAAACAAAAATCAGCAAATAAGAAGAAAAAAATGGCATCAACAACTAAAGTTCATTCCAAAATCTGGTTTAAACAACCGAAGTTGATCCCAAAATTTTGCGTCAATCACCAAAGTTGATCCCTTATATATAAACTTGATTGATTCTAAATGATCACTAAATCTAGGTTTTTCAGTGTATACCCGAAATCGATTAACTTGTCAATCATATTGTAATCAGATCTCATGAAATTGTATGAAATGATGAGATTATAATAGGAATAAGAACAAAATCAATACTTCATTTTCAATGATTAACACATGCAAATATTCGAATTCAAAAATTACCTGAAATCAAAACCTCAAATTCTAAATCTTTGAATCTGGAAAATTCGAAACCTCAACATTCTAAATTTTTGAATCTGAAAATCTTATTTCACATTTAATCTTAGCTTCTTATTTGGTTTCTGTTTGATCATCAAAGTTTACTTGTTAATTCTGGGATCAAGAATAATAAGGTGGGAGCGACGAACTTGAAAAATCGGAACCTGAAACTCTATCTCAATCTCTTGAGTCTTCAAATCATATTGAAATCACCGTGAAACAGATGAGAAGAAAATGATTATTATGAACTTTTAATTTGTGTTCATGAAGATTCGACGAACAATCATCCCTCTCTATCGATGTTCTTCGAAGATCCCTCTTTAAAATCTCAAATCTCTATTGATCTGAACTTGATTTCTCTCTCTGTGTTTACTTCGAGATATATTAAAAGATTTTTGTACAGGGTAAATAAGGAAACACAAAAAACTAAAATGGAACCGAACGGGCTTATAATTAGAAAGGGGTATAATTATTTTATGACAAGGGTATTTATTCAATTCCCACAAATCTTTATTCATATTTACATGGATTCACATTCTTGGAATCAGTTATACCACACTTCCAAACAAGTTTAGAATTGTTCACCTGTATTCCAAGATCACTATGTGATTGATCAAATATCAAATCACATACATGGGTTCAATCGGTTCTACCAATCACTAGGATCGGTTATACCTTCATATGGAAACACTTGTGATCGGTCACGCAAGTTACTAGGACCGGTTATATCAGTTACTAGGATCAGTTACATCAATTACCAAGACCAGTTACCATATACTCATGGTATTGCTTGTGATCAGTCACACCAGTTACCAGGATCAGTTACACCAATTACCAGGACTGGTCACACCAATTACAAGGATCGATTACACACACTCTGTGATTGGTCACACCAATTACTAGGATCGGTCACACCAATTACAAATATCGATCATACCATCTCATGGTGATTACTTTGGATCGATTACACCAATTAATAAAAACTAGTCATACCAAATCATAAGTCAGGCATTGTGATTAGTTATACAAAGATACATAACAAAGTTATGATCGGTTCTACCATCTAACACATATTGGTAATCTAAAGATTTGCAATGAATAGCCATACCAATAAGCCTAGCGATTTCCCTTTCGATTCATAAAACAAGTTCATGAATGTACTTCCTTTAAATAAATGTAAAACATTGTTTCCTAGGATAAAATCTTCACCATAACCCATTCACATAATCATAACAATATATACAAGATTATGTCGATGTCATATCTACGAAGTTCAAAAGATAAGCTTTATACTTCTTAGTTTAATTCCCTAATACTATGATCATATAAATATGACCATGTCACATCACTAGAGTATCATATAATATGTACAGTATATACATCTTCGCAGTTATTTTTCCAATATAGAACGACTTGAAAGATACGTTAGCAATGAAAGCAGTTCAAGTTAATATTACTAACCTCAAGAGGAAGGACGATGTTGTCGTTGTAGTTTGCTTCTTCTTCACTTTCTTCAGGTCTTCGGAGTAATACTTTTATGTCTCAACATTCCTAGACTTTCTAGTCTAACCTAAACGAAGTTGACTCTAGTATACAATCAAGCGACTCTAGATGAGTTTTGAGTCACTAAAATATGACAAACAAACTTGACATACCAATGCTTGGTGATTTCAACCGAGTTATGCTCTAACGATCTCCCCTTTTGTCAATTTTAGTGACAAAACTCTTATTACATATGGATAAACAAATTACAAGAATTCATTTCACATTCGCTTGATTCCAAGTTTCAACAGCACATTAACTTGCATATATTCAATCAATATATGTCTTTGTTGACATTTGAATAACAAAGCTTATACTCCCCCTAAAGGAAAGCTAGGTAGATATTTAATCCGAAAATATTTGTTATTCCCCTTTTGTATTCAGAATACTACACATCAATATGATATGTTTCTCTCCCTTAGTCAATGCTTTACTCTTTCGTTAGATATAACATTTAAGCACAATTGTCCTTTCATTAGTGATTGCAAATCACTTGTTTACTCCATATATTTCTCCCCATTTTTGTCACAAAATGATAAAGGTTCGAGCAAATAAAAGACAAACCGAAAGGATCTTATAAATCTAAAAGACTTGTAAACAACCTATAAGAGTTAAGCACGAAGGTTTCACATACCACTTGAGATAACCAATATTAAAACCGAAACTACAAGTAATTTAGTTTTAATACATTATCAAGGAAACAATTACCCGAAGCAATTTTCCCTAATAGTTTAACAAATCGACTAAGAAACTTAATTCCCTTGTTAAACCGATTACAAACATATAATCGCTTATTTCGATAAGACCAAAATAAAGATCAGAATTAACTTTATTTTTCTCCTCAGGCTCTAATTATTCAGACAATAGCTTAGACCTTTCTCTTTAGATAAGACAAACACTGGATTAGTTAACTTGTTTTTCTTGTCAAGGCATTCAATTAAACTTGAATAACCGAATCCTCCAATTTGATAAGTCTAACTAAGATCAAAATTAACTTAGTTTCTCTTATTCGGAATCGATTTGGACTAAACAAATGATCTTGTATTTCGTTAAGCCATAAACAATACATACAAACCAAAATAAATTGGCTTGCACAATTATTTTCTTAACCGGAAGCAATTGAAACAAACATAGACATTATAGCACCGCAATTGCACCGAATTTCGTTAAGCAAAAACACTTGATACCCAACAATAAAGAAGATACCAAACAAGCCAAATAAATTGACACAGTTTTTCTTAACCGGAAACAATTAAATCATACACACACATCCATACACAATAGTGGAACATATCAATTGTACCAAAATTTTGTTAAGCAAAAGAAATATATATGCAATATAAACAGTCTTTTCTTAAACAGGAAAACGATTAACTAACAAATTCATTACCTTAGATTCCGCAGCCTCTTCTATCATTAAGCGCCAGTTCAAGCACGAACTCTCCCCCAGTATGTTGTCATCCTCTCGCAGGAATAAAAGAACAACAACAAAAGCAACCTTTACCATAGAAAGGTTGAAATGGTTTTAACTAATGTGTGCCAATAGCAAAAGTTGAAAACCCGAAACACATATATTTATGCTAAATACAACTCATGTAAACATAAATTGATTCAACATATTGTGACTTTTCACATATGAGTTTCGATCGGAACACCTTATGATCCTTTGATAAAGCCTACCAGCATGGGCTAGAACTTAATCCCGCTAAATCAAAAAGCCACACAAACTATAAGGGTTTCATCATATGAGATCGAATATTAAGGTTATGAAAACCCAAATCATACATCCCATAAATCGAATACATATGGCAAAAATATAAACATTCATTCACAGGCTATGCGGTAGGATTCTAAAAAGACCTACAAACTAATACCGCAAGTGCACGGTGTCGAGGTGTAGAACAATGCAAATACGGGTCGATCCACAGGGACAAGGTGTGTGTAGTTGAATCTTAAGGTTTCACTAAAACTGAGTTGTAACAAAGAGTCTTGGTTGTGTTAAAACACACTTGAGATGATGGCAGTGACTGAACTGAAAAACAGTAGAATGTAAAGCAAGTAAACAGGAACATGCTAGGGCTTTTGAATCCACTTCTTGATCCTAAACTAAGGCAGATCCTAATCAAATCATGTTCTTGCTTCATCTCAGGGAATATTATGGATGATTTACTTAACTAATCTTACTACCCCTAGCATCAACTGTCTTCTCACAGTACAGCTGATCACAGGCTTGTTTGCTCAACCAGTCATCTAGCAATCCGCATTAGTGGAAGGTTAATCCCCTAAGTTCTCTAGTTCACCCCTAGCATTGAGTGTCTTCTTACAGCACACTCAATCACAGGTGCATTTTATCACTAAGTTTACTAACTTCCCTACTTCAATTAAGCACAGTCCTTCAAATGGACTGAATCCTTAGCTACTCTCACTCTTACACCCCTAGAATCAGCTGTCTTCTTACATCACAGTTGATCACAGGTGCATTCACTCAACTAGCCAATTATCAATCCTACTTAGTTTCAGCACTACAAGAACAGTGACATGAACAAGGACTATCCTAGCTTACAATTCAAGAGTATCATCTAACCCCTAGCAAATGGAGTTAGAACATAATGAAATTAAATGACAATGGAATTGAAATTGTTTAAAACATTGAACTGAACTTGAACTGAAATTGAAACAACATTAACAGTTGAGGTCTTGGCTATTCCAGGCCTCTTGGTGGTGCTCTGGCTAATCCAGGCATGCCCATTACAACATACCAAAGCATCTATTTATACTCAATTACACTTTACAAGCAAAACCCCCAAAACAGTAAATTAGGGTTTCTGAAAATTGAAATTCAGTTTACCTAATCTTTGATAATGGCTTCTGTACGTCGACCCATTCTTCTTCTGACTCTCCTGATGCTACCCATGCCTCCAATTTGTGAGATGTAGTGTCAAATCATCCATACTCAATTCCTACTCCACTGTCTTCGACCTAATCGTTCACAGCGCTAGAGAACAACGGATTAGGTTGATAAAAGTGGAGATAGGGATGATTGTGATGATGGGTTCTCGGATTTTTTAGAGAAAGTGGTTGGGAAAGGTGGTGGTGATGATGGCGGACATGGGTTCTGCAGACGGAGAGGGGAAGAAGGTGGAGTCGATGGTTTTGGGAGAAGGGTGTGTTTGGTTCGATTAGGTGAAGGTGGGTTTGGTGTTGTAGTGTTAGGCGGGTGTAGCAAATGTTGATGAACAACGAGGATAAGCGTTGGATTGTCACTTCTGAAATGGATCTAACGGCAAGATGGAAGCAGGCTTGGAGCGACCGTTGGATGTATGATGCATCAAAACTGACGGCTTAGATTTGAGTTAGGTACTATGATGTTTGACAGGAACTTCAGAGTTTGATGCACGATGATGAGGCGACCGTAGGATGATGTGATGGATCCTATCTGACGGTTCTCATGGAAATGGGTATGGATATTGGAAATGGATTTGGGTAAGGGCTTTGGGCCTTGGGTATGCCAAGCCCATATCTTCTTTAAGAATAATTCTTCCTCTTCAAGCCCACTTCTAGTTTATCCAGCTCTTGCAAACATCATTCTTTGCTGCCTTCCTGCGGGAGTCTTGACCGTTTCTTTGCTCTTTTCGCTCAACAATTCATCCAAGATTTATTTAGTACCTAAAAATACAAAATTAATTAATAAAAATATTTATTCTTGAAAACAATGAAAATACAGAATATGGGATAAAATGTAGAATTAATGCACAAAAGATGAGTTAAATGCCAAGAAAAATATATAGAAATATGCACTTTTTAGCACTCATCAAATACCCCCAAACCTGAATTTTACTTGTCCTCAAGTAAAACAAAACTAAGGAAATCCTACCTATACCACTGTCGCTGGTCTCTCGAATGCATTTAGCGTATGCACTAAGCCTTTTAAACCACTAAGTGTCCCTAGTGGACGAGTGAAGTCTCGTGAAGGTTTGCTTAGAACGTACCTACAAAGTTCTAGGTCAAAATATAAGCTCAGATTCCATCAAATGTGACATGTGCAAGTCAGTTTAAGCTCACAGCAAAATGGAGATGTCAATATAGCTATCAAAGGCACAATCCTAGCACTGATAACAAATAAAGACATGTGATAAGAGTGTAAAGTGTATCTACACATGTGTAAAGAAAGATC